>NC_084562.2:28170000-28297500 GCF_033978685.3 Nerophis lumbriciformis
TACTAACATCACCCTTAAAACTACATCCTGGTATATACCAACATCACCCTTAAAACTACATCCTGGTATATACTAACATCACCCTTAAAACTACATCCTGGTAAATACTAACATCACCCTTAAAACTACATCCTGGTAAATACTAACATCGCCCTTAAAACTACATCCTGGTAAATACTGACATCACCCTTAAAACTACATCCTGGTAAATACTGACATCACCCTTAAAACTACATCCTGGTAAATACTAACATCACCCTTAAAACTACATCCTGGTAAATTCTTACATCACCCTTAAAACTACATCCTGGTAAATACTAACATCACCCTTAAAACTACATCCTGTTAAATACTAACATCACCCTTAAAACTACATCCTGTTAAATACTGACATCACCCTTAAAACTACATCCTGGTAAATACTATTACCCTTAAAATGACATCCTGGCATATACTAACATCACCCTTAAAACTACATCCTGTTAAATACTAACATCACCCTTAAAACTACATCCTGTTAAATACTGACATCACCCTTAAAACTACATCCTGGTAAATACTATTACCCTTAAAACTACATCCTGGTAAATACTAACATCACCCTTAAAACTACATCCTGGTAAATACCAGCATCACCCTTAAAACTACATCCTGGTAAATACTAACATCACCCTTAAAACTACATCCTGTTAAATACTGACATCACCCTTAAAACTACATCCTGGTAAATACTGACATCACCCTTAAAACTACATCCTGTTAAATACTGACATCACCCTTAAAACTACATCCTGGTAAATACCATTGCCCTTAAAACTACATCCTGGTATATACCAACATCACCCTTAAAACTACATCCTGGTATATACTAACATCACCCTTAAAACTACATCCTGGTAAATACTAACATCACCCTTAAAACTACATCCTGGTATATACTAACATCACCCTTAAAACTACATCCTGGTAGATACTAACATCACCCTTAAAACTACATCCTGGTAAATACTAACATCGCCCTTAAAACTACATCCTGGTATATACTGACATCACCCTTAAAACTACATCCTGGTAAATACTAACATCACCCTTAAAACTACATCCTGGTAAATACTGACATCGCCCTTAAAACTACATCCTGGTAAATACTGACATCACCCTTAAAACTACATCCTGGTAAATACTATTGCCCTTAAAACTACATCCTGGTATATACTAACATCACCCTTAAAACTACATCCTGGTAAATACTGACATCACCCTTAAAACTACATCCTGGTAAATACTGACATCACCCTTAAAACTACATCCTGGTAAATACTGACATCACCCTTAAAACTACATCCTGGTAAATACTAACATCGCCCTTAAAACTACATCCTGGTAAATACTATTGCCTTTAAAACTACATCCTGGTATATACCAACATCACCCTTAAAACTACATCGTGTTAAATACTGACATCACCCTTAAAACTACATCCTGGTAAATACTGACATCACCCTTAAAACTACATCCTGGTAAATACTGACATCACCCTTAAAACTACATCCTGGTATATACTAACATCACCCTTAAAACTACATCCTGGTATATACTAACATCACCCTTAAAACTACATCCTGGTAAATACTAACATCACCCTTAAAACTACATCCTGATAAATACTAACATCGCCCTTAAAACTACATCCTGGTAAATACTGACATCACCCTTAAAACTACATCCTGGTAAATACTATTGCCCTTAAAACTACATCCTGGTATATACCAACATCACCCTTAAAACTACATCCTGGTATATACTAACATCACCCTTAAAACTACATCCTGGTAAACACTAACATCACCCTTAAAACTACATCCTGGTAAATACTAACATCGCCCTTAAAACTACATCGTGGTAAATACTGACATCACCCTTAAAACTACATCCTGGTAAATACTAACATCACCCTTAAAACTACATCCTGGTAAATACTGACATCACCCTTAAAACTACATCCTGGTAAATACTAACATCGCCCTTAAAACTACATCCTGGTATATACCAACATCACCCTTAAAACTACATCCTGGTATATACTAACATCACCCTTAAAACTACATCCTGGTAAATACTAACATCGCCCTTAAAACTACATCCTGGTAAATACTGACATCACCCTTAAAACTACATCCTGGTAAATACTGACATCACCCTTAAAACTACATCCTGGTAAATTCTTACATCACCCTTAAAACTACATCCTGGTAAATACTAACATCACCCTTAAAACTACATCCTGTTAAATACTGACGTCACCCTTAAAACTACATCCCGGTAAATACTATTACCCTTAAAACTACATCCTGGTAAATACTAGCATCACCCTTAAAACTACATCCTGGTAAATACTAACATCGTCCTTAAAACTACATCCTGGTAAATACTGACATCACCCTTAAAACTACATCCTGGTAAATACTGACATCACCCTTAAAACTACATCCTGGTAAATACTGACATCACCCTTAAAACTACATCCTGGTAAATACTAACATCACCCTTAAAACTACATCCTGGTAAATTCTTACATCACCCTTAAAACTACCTTCCATAGGACATGATCTCATCCTGGTCAACTTCACTCTCACTCCTGACCATTCCACACATGATGATTCATGGTGTGAACATTCCACACATGATGATTCATGGTGTGAACATTCCACACATGATGATTCATGGTGTGAACATTCCACACATGATGATTCATGGTGTGGCCATTCCACACATGATGATTCATGGTGTGAACATTCCACACATGATGATTCATGGTGTGGCCATTCCACACATGATGATTCATGGTGTGGCCATTCCACACATGATGATTCATGGTGTGGCCATTCCACACATTATGAAATATTGAGTGTAGGTCCTCATGCTGACCAAGGATCTCCAAGGGTCTGCTGACTGAGAACTTGGAGACTCTGAGCTGAAGGTCTGGATGAGTAATCCCGGTCTAAAGAGTTCTTTCTGCTGGTCCTTGCAGAAGAGTCTGGACTTGGAAGACCTGGGTCCTAAGAGGATTGAAGCCCTGGAGAAGGAGGCGGAGGAGTGGAAGACCAAGGCCAAGGATGCCGAGTCTTCTATTCAGGATCTTACCGTCACTTACTTTGCACAGACCTCCAAGTCTTTGCAAGGTGAGTCAGACCTGTTTACTTCATAGTCCCTAGTCCACATGTGAGTCAGACCTGTTTACTTCATAGTCTCTAGTCCGCATGTGAGTCAGACCTGTTTACTTCATAGTCCCTAGTCCGCATGTGAGTCAGACCTGTTTACTTCATAGTCCCTAGTCCGCATGTGAGTCAGACCTGTTTACTTCATAGTCCCTAGTCCGCATGTGAGTCAGACCTGTTTACTTCATAGTCTCTAGTCCACATGTGAGTCAGACCTGTTTACTTCATAGTCCCTAGTCCACATCTGAGTCAGACCTGTTTACTTCATAGTCTCTAGTCCGCATGTGAGTCAGACCTGTTTACTTCATAGTCCCTAGTCCACATGTGAGTCAGACCTGTTTACTTCATAGTCCCTAGTCCGCATGTGAGTCAGACCTGTTTACTTCATATGTTGAATGTTGCATCTTCACGGTGACGTGAATGTTACATCTTCACTGTGACGTGAATGCTGCATTTTCACGGTGACGTGAATGTTGCATCTTCACGGTGACGTGAATGTTACTTCTTCACGGTGACGTGAATGTTGCATCTTCACGGTGACGTGAATGTTACATCTTCACGGTGACGTGAATGTTACATCTTCACTGTGACGTGAATGTTGCATTTTCACGGTGACGTGAATGTTGCATCTTCACGGTGACGTGAATGTTACTTCTTCACGGTGACGTGAATGTTGCATCTTCACGGTGACGTGAATGTTGCATCTTCACGGTGACGTGAATGTTGCATCTTCACGGTGACGTGAATGTTGCATCTTCACGGTGACGTGAATGTTGCATCTTCACGGTGACGTGAATGTTGCATCTTCACGGTGACGTGAATGTTGCATCTTCACGGTGACGTGAATGTTAAATCTTCACGGTGACGTGAACGTTGCATCTTCACGGTGACGTGAACGTTACATCTTCACGGTGACGTGAACGTTGCATCTTCACGGTGACGTGAACGTTGCATCTTCACGGTGACGTGAACGTTGCATCTTCACGGTGACGTGAACGTTGCATCTTCACGGTGACGTGAATGTTGCATCTTCACGGTGACGTGAATGTTGCATCTTCACGGTGGCGTGAATGTTACATCTTCACGGTGACGTGAATGTTGCATCTTCACGGTGACGTGAATGTTGCATCTTCACGGTGACGTGAATGTTGCATCTTCACGGTGACGTGAATGTTGCATCTTCACGGTGACGTGAATGTTGCATCTTCACGGTGACGTGAATGTTGCATCTTCACGGTGACGTGAATGTTGCATCTTCACGGTGACGTGAATGTTACATCTTCACGGTGACGTGAATGTTACATCTTCACGGTGACGTGAATGTTGCATCTTCACGGTGACGTGAATGTCGCATCTTCACGGTGACGTGAATGTCGCATCTTCACGGTGACGTGAATGTCGCATCTTCACGGTGACGTGAATGTCGCATCTTCACGGTGACGTGAATGTCGCATCTTCACGGTGACGTGAATGTTCCATCTTCACGGTGACGTGAATGTCGCATCTTCACGGTGACGTGAATGTCGCATCTTCACGGTGACGTGAATGTCGCATCTTCACGGTGACGTGAATGTCGCATCTTCACGGTGACGTGAATGTCGCATCTTCACGGTGACGTGAATGTTGCATCTTCACGGTGACGTGAATGTTGCATCTTCACGGTGACGTGAATGTCGCATCTTCACGGTGACGTGAATGTTGCATCTTCACGGTGACGTGAATGTCGCATCTTCACGGTGACGTGAATGTTGCATCTTCACGGTGACGTGAATGTTGCATCTTCATGTCCAGGTATGGTGAAGCAGATGGAGGAGGACAAGTGTCGCTTTGGAGTGTCTGCCTGGGCTTCTGCTTCTCCAAGGCTGGAGAATCTGCACTTGTTGCTGGCTAAAGAAGGCCTGCAGCACATGAGAGCCACTGAGATGTGTCTGAGCCGCAAGAAGGAGGCCATCAGGAAGGAGGTGAACACATCATTGCAACACCTTCTTGTGTCCTCATGGCCATGCTTTTATTGTGAAAAGACTCCTCACACTCTACTATCAAAATGACTTTAAAAGTCTTATATAAGTGTTCAAATGAAGACAACACATGATGTAAGTGTCTATATTAGCCTACTATCAAAATGACTTTAAAAGTCCTATATAAGTGTTATAATGAAGGCAACACATGATGTAAGTGTCTATATTAGCCTACTATCAAAATGACTTTAAAAGTCCTATATAAGTGTTATAATGAAGGCAACACATGATGTAAGTGTCTATATTAGCCTACTATCAAAATGACTTTAAAAGTCTTATATAAGTGTTATAATGAAGACAACACATGATGTAAGTGTCTATATTAGCCTACTATCAAAATGACTTTAAAAGTCTTATATAAGTGTTATAATGAAGTCAACACATGATGTAAGTGTCTATATTAGCCTACTATCAAAATGACTTTAAAAGTCTTATATAAGTGTTCAAATGAAGACAACACATGATGTAAGTGTCTATATTAGCCTACTATCAAAATGACTTTAAAAGTCTTATATAAGTGTTCAAATGAAGACAACACATGATGTAAGTGTCTATATTAGCCTACTATCAAAATGACTTTAAAAGTCCTATATAAGTGTTATAATGAAGGCAACACATGATGTAAGTGTCTATATTAGCCTACTATCAAAATGACTTTAAAAGTCTTATATAAGTGTTATAATGAAGACAACACATGATGTAAGTGTCTATATTAGCCTACTATCAAAATGACTTTAAAAGTCTTATATAAGTGTTCAAATGAAGACAACACATGATGTAAGTGTCTTTATTAGCCTACTATCAAAATGACTTTAAAAGTCCTATATAAGTGTTATAATGAAGGCAACACATGATGTAAGTGTCTATATTAGCCTACTATCAAAATGACTTTAAAAGTCTTATATAAGTGTTATAATGAAGACAACACATGATGTAAGTGTCTATATTAGCCTACTATCAAAATGACTTTAAAAGTCTTATATAAGTGTTCAAATGAAGACAACACATGATGTAAGTGTCTATATTAGCCTACTATCAAAATGACTTTAAAAGTCCTATATAAGTGTTATAATGAAGGCAACACATGATGTAAGTGTCTATATTAGCCTACTATCAAAATGACTTTAAAAGTCCTATATACGGTAAGTGTTATAATGAAGGCAACACATGATGTAAGTGTCTATATTAGCCTACTATCAAAATGACTTTAAAAGTCCTATATAAGTGTTATAATGAAGACAACACATGATGTAAGTGTCTATATTAGCCTACTATCAAAATGACTTTAAAAGTCCTATATAAGTGTTATAATGAAGGCAACACATGATGTAAGTGTCTATATTAGCCTACTATCAAAATGACTTTAAAAGTCTTATATAAGTGTTATAATGAAGACAACACATGATGTAAGTGTCTATATTAGCCTACTATCAAAATGACTTTAAAAGTCTTATATAAGTGTTCAAATGAAGACAACACATGATGTAAGTGTCTATATTAGCCTACTATCAAAATGACTTTAAAAGTCCTATATAAGTGTTATAATGAAGGCAACACATGATGTAAGTGTCTATATTAGCCTACTATCAAAATGACTTTAAAAGTCCTATATAAGTGTTATAATGAAGACAACACATGATGTAAGTGTCTATATTAGCCTACTATCAAAATGACTTTAAAAGTCCTATATAAGTGTTATAATGAAGGCAACACATGATGTAAGTGTCTATATTAGCCTACTATCAAAATGACTTTAAAAGTCTTATATAAGTGTTATAATGAAGACAACACATGATGTAAGTGTCTATATTAGCCTACTATCAAAATGACTTTAAAAGTCTTATATAAGTGTTATAATGAAGACAACACATGATGTAAGTGTCTATATTAGCCTACTATCAAAATGACTTTAAAAGTCTTATATAAGTGTTCAAATGAAGACAACACATGATGTAAGTGTCTATATTAGCCTACTATCAAAATGACTTTAAAAGTCCTATATAAGTGTTATAATGAAGGCAACACATGATGTAAGTGTCTATATTAGCCTACTATCAAAATGACTTTAAAAGTCTTATATAAGTGTTATAATGAAGACAACACATGATGTAAGTGTCTATATTAGCCTACTATCAAAATGACTTTAAAAGTCTTATATAAGTGTTCAAATGAAGACAACACATGATGTAAGTGTCTATATTAGCCTACTATCAAAATGACTTTAAAAGTCCTATATAAGTGTTATAATGAAGGCAACACATGATGTAAGTGTCTATATTAGCCTACTATCAAAATGACTTTAAAAGTCCTATATACGGTAAGTGTTATAATGAAGGCAACACATGATGTAAGTGTCTATATTAGCCTACTATCAAAATGACTTTAAAAGTCCTATATAAGTGTTATAATGAAGACAACACATGATGTAAGTGTCTATATTAGCCTACTATCAAAATGACTTTAAAAGTCCTATATAAGTGTTATAATGAAGGCAACACATGATGTAAGTGTCTATATTAGCCTACTATCAAAATGACTTTAAAAGTCTTATATAAGTGTTATAATGAAGACAACACATGATGTAAGTGTCTATATTAGCCTACTATCAAAATGACTTTAAAAGTCTTATATAAGTGTTCAAATGAAGACAACACATGATGTAAGTGTCTATATTAGCCTACTATCAAAATGACTTTAAAAGTCCTATATAAGTGTTATAATGAAGGCAACACATGATGTAAGTGTCTATATTAGCCTACTATCAAAATGACTTTAAAAGTCTTATATAAGTGTTATAATGAAGACAACACATGATGTAAGTGTCTATATTAGCCTACTATCAAAATGACTTTAAAAGTCCTATATAAGTGTTATAATGAAGGCAACACATGATGTAAGTGTCTATATTAGCCTACTATCAAAATGACTTTAAAAGTCCTATATAAGTGTTATAATGAAGGCAACACATGATGTAAGTGTCTATATTAGCCTACTATCAAAATAACTATGTGTTACAGGCAATTTTTGTTGACAGAAATGTTGAAAAGTAATATTTATTCCACACATTTTTACCACATTGTAAAACATTAGTAAAACTTGTCAGAGGGTGAGATAACTCCTGGTAATGACCGACTTAGAATGGCCAAAGGTATATAGATGTGTGTGTCCAAGTCTCTTCTCATAGATTTATTACAATCTTTGCAAGCTGGGTAACGTTTGCTGTGGTCTGGAACAACATGGTAATGTTTGCTGTGGTCTGGAACAACATGGTGATGTTTGCTGTGGTCTGGAACAACATGGTAACGTTTGCTGTGGTCTGGAACAACATGGTCATGTTTGCTGTGGTCTGGAACAACATGGTAACGTTTGCTGTGGTCTGGAACAACATGGCAATGTTTGCTGTGGTCTGGAACAACATGGTGATGTTTGCTGTGGTCTGGAACAACATGGTAACGTTTGCTGTGGTCTGGAACAACATGGTAATGTTTGCTGTGGTCTGGAACAACATGGTGATGTTTGCTGTGGTCTGGAACAACATGGTAATGTTTGCTGTGGTCTGGAACAACATGGTGATGTTTGCTGTGGTCTGGAACAACATGGTAATGTTTGCTGTGGTCTGGAACAACATGGTAATGTTTGCTGTGGTCTGGAACAACATAGTAACGTTTGCTGTGGTCTGGAACAACATGGTGATGTTTGCTGTGGTCTGGAACAACATGGTAACGTTTGCTGTGGTCTGGAACAACATGGTAACGTTTGCTGTGGTCTGGAACAACATGGTAATGTTTGCTGTGGTCTGGAACAACATGGTAACGTTTGCTGTGGTCTGGAACAACATGGTGATGTTTGCTGTGGTCTGGAACAACATGGTGATGTTTGCTGTGGTCTGGAACAACATGGCGATGTTTGCTGTGGTCTGGAACAACATGGTAACGTTTGCTGTGGTCTGGAACAACATGGTAACGTTTGCTGTGGTCTGGAACAACATGGTAACGTTTGCTGTGGTCTGGAACAACATGGTAATGTTTGCTGTGGTCTGGAACAACATGGTAACGTTTGCTGTGGTCTGGAACAACATGGTAATGTTTGCTGTGGTCTGGAACAACATGGTAATGTTTGCTGTGGTCTGGAACAACATGGTAATGTTTGCTGTGGTCTGGAACAACATGGTAATGTTTGCTGTGGTCTGGAACAACATGGTAACGTTTGCTGTGGTCTGGAACAACATGGTAACGTTTGCTGTGGTCTGGAACAACATGGTAATGTTTGCTGTGGTCTGGAACAACATGGTAACGTTTGCTGTGGTCTGGAACAACATGGTAATGTTTGCTGTGGTCTGGAACAACATGGTAACGTTTGCTGTGGTCTGGAACAACATGGTAATGTTTGCTGTGGTCTGGAACAACATGGTGATGTTTGCTGTGGTCTGGAACAACATGGTAATGTTTGCTGTGGTCTGGAACAACATGGTGATGTTTGCTGTGGTCTGGAACAACATGGTAACGTTTGCTGTGGTCTGGAACAACATGGTGATGTTTGCTGTGGTCTGGAACAAAAAAGTTAACGTTTGCTGTGGTCTGGAACAACATGGTAATGTTTGCTGTGGTCTGGAACAACATGGTAATGTTTGCTGTGGTCTGGAACAACATAATGATGTTTGCTGTGGTCTGGAACAACATGGTAATGTTTGCTGTGGTCTGGAACAACATGGTGATGTTTACTGTGGTCTGGAACAACATGGTAATGTTTGCTGTGGTCTGGAACAACATGGTAATGTTTGCTGTGGTCTGGAACAACATGGTGATGTTTGCTGTGGTCTGGAACAACATGGTAATGTTTGCTGTGGTCTGGAACAACATGGTGATGTTTGCTGTGGTCTGGAACAACATGGTAACGTTTGCTGTGGTCTGGAACAACATGGTGATGTTTGCTGTGGTCTGGAACAACATGGTAACGTTTGCTGTGGTCTGGAACAACATGGTAATGTTTGCTGTGGTCTGGAACAACATGGTAATGTTTGCTGTGGTCTGGAACAACATAATGATGTTTGCTGTGGTCTGGAACAACATGGTAATGTTTGCTGTGGTCTGGAACAACATAATGATGTTTGCTGTGGTCTGGAACAACATGGTAATGTTTGCTGTGGTCTGGAACAACATGGTGATGTTTACTGTGGTCTGGAACAACATGGTAATGTTTGCTGTGGTCTGGAACAACATGGTAATGTTTGCTGTGGTCTGGAACAACATGGTAATGTTTGCTGTGTTCTGGAACAACATAATGATGTTTGCTGTGGTCTGGAACAACATGGTAATGTTTGCTGTGGTCTGGAACAACATAATGATGTTTGCTGTGGTCTGGAACAACATGGTAATGTTTGCTGTGGTCTGGAACAACATGGTGATGTTTGTTGTGGTCTGGAACAACATGGTAACGTTTGCTGTGGTCTGGAACAACATGGTGATGTTTGCTGTGGTCTGGAACAACATGGTAATGTTTGCTGTGGTCTGGAACAACATGGTAACGTTTGCTGTGGTCTGGAACAACATGGTAACGTTTGCTGTGGTCTGGAACAACATGGTAACGTTTGCTGTGGTCTGGAACAACATGGTGACGTTTGCTGTGGTCTGGAACAACATGGTGATGTTTGCTGTGGTCTGGAACAACATGGTAACGTTTGCTGTGGTCTGGAACAACATGGTGACGTTTCCTGTGGTCTGGAACAACATGGTGACATTTGCTGTGGTCTGGAACAACATGGTAACGTTTGCTGTGGTTTGGAACAACATGCTAATGTTTGCTGTGGTCTGGAACAACATGGTAACGTTTGCTGTGGTCTGGAACAACATGGTGATGTTTGTTGTGGTCTGGAACAACATGGTAACGTTTGCTGTGGTCTGGAACAACATGGTGATGTTTGCTGTGGTCTGGAACAACATGGTAATGTTTGCTGTGGTCTGGAACAACATGGTAACGTTTGCTGTGGTCTGGAACAACATGGTAACGTTTGCTGTGGTCTGGAACAACATGGTAACGTTTGCTGTGGTCTGGAACAACATGGTGACGTTTGCTGTGGTCTGGAACAACATGGTGATGTTTGCTGTGGTCTGGAACAACATGGTGATGTTTGCTGTGGTCTGGAACAACATGGTAACGTTTGCTGTGGTCTGGAACAACATGGTAATGTTTGCTGTGGTCTGGAACAACATGGTAACGTTTGCTGTGGTCTGGAACAACATGGTAATGTTTGCTGTGGTCTGGAACAACATGGTGATGTTTGCTGTGGTCTGGAACAACATGGTGACGTTTGCTGTGGTCTGGAACAACATGGTAATGTTTGCTGTGGTCTGGAACAACATGGTAATGTTTGCTGTGGTCTGGAACAACATGGTAACGTTTGCTGTGGTCTGGAACAACATGGTGATGTTTGCTGTGGTCTGGAACAACATGGCGATGTTTGCTGTGGTCTGGAACAACATGGTGATGTTTGCTGTGGTCTGGAACAACATGGTAACGTTTGCTGTGGTCTGGAACAACATGGTAATGTTTGCTGTGGTCTGGGACAACATGGTCATGTTTGCTGTGGTCTGGAACAACATGGTAACGTTTGCTGTGGTCTGGAACAACATGGCACACAAACAACAATGAGAAATGCAGCCAATATTACATACAGATAATGTGTCATGAGACATGCAAATGTAAATGAAATACACAGAGGACATAAGTAAAGGACATTAAAAATATAGCTACAAACGAGGCATAATGAGGCAACATGTACATACAGCTAGCCTAAATAGCATGTTAGCATGGATTAGCACTGACTAAATATGCCTGATTAGCACTCCACACAAGTCAATAACATCAACAAAGTTCACCTTTGTGCGTTCACGCACAGCACAAAAGTTTTGGTGGACAAAATGAGACAAAGAAGGAGTGGCATAAAACACGTCTTTCTGTGGCAGCGTCGGAGAAAGTCGTACATGTAAACAAACTACGGTGAGTTCAAGGACCGCTGAAATGAGTAGGACAAAACCAGTGCTGACCAAATACTGTCATCAGTGAAGCATGTTGAATACAAACAATTTCATATGTATGTATGTAACAATTAGGAAGGTTTGTGTCGTCTTTCTTCTCCTACACAAACTAAATTAACACAAAAATATATTTTGACCTCATATTTTTCCATGTTTGTACATTTTTGAAAACGCTCCAGAGAGCCAGTAGGGCGGCGCAGGTTGTAGATGTAGAACACTTTTGAGATGATGTAAGAGTGGACACTTGATTAGGGACAGCATGCTAAGTCCATGTGTTGGCTGCAGCTGGCCAGCTTGTGTGCAAGTCTGCAGCAGCAGACGGCTGAAGGTTCTCCTGCGTGCCACGGAGACCAGCAGCAGACGGCTGAAGGTTCTCCTGCGTGCCATGGAGACCAGCAGCAGACGGCTGAAGGTTCTCCTGCGTGCCATGGAGACCAGCAGCAGGCGGCTGTGGACAAGCTGGAGCTGCTCTTCTATGAAACCCAGCTGGAAGTGTACAACACCAAGTTTGAGATCCTGAAGAAGGAGGAGCAGCTGCTGGTGGCTCAGCGAGACACCCTGCGGCGTCAGATGAGAGGTACGCACACCATGTTGCTCACAATAACATCAGTTGGTCCCCTGACTTGAATGAGGACAAGATGGATAGAAACTAGAGCCCAACTGTTGCCATAGCAACCAACCCTGCTCCATCTTCTCATGATCTGAGCGTCAATCCTACTTTTCTGTCTCCACTAAAAGCTGCTCTCTACAGTTCAATAAAGAGAAACATCATTGATGACACCTGAGCAGGTAACACTACAATGTTGCTCAGCCAATCAGCTGCCAGGACAGTCAAGAGCGTGTAAAAGCTGTCAATGGAAGCAGGAAATGAGACATACAGTGGGGCAAAAAAGTATTTAGTCAGCCACCGATTGTGCAAGTTCTCCCACTTAAAATGATGACAGAGGTCTGTAATTTTCATCATAGGTACACTTCAACTGTGAGAGACAGAATGTCAAAAAAAAATCCAGGAATTCACATTGTAGGATTTTTAAAGAATTTATTTGTAAATTATGGTGGAAAATAAGTATTTGGTCACTTCAAACAAGGAAGATCTCTGGCTCTCACAGACCTGTAACTTCTTCTTTAAGAAGCTCTTCTGTCCTCCACTTGTTACCTGTATTAATGGCACCTGTTTGAACTGGTTATCTGTATAAAAGACACCTGTCCACAGCCTCAAACAGTCAGACTCCAAACTCCACTATGGCCAAGACCAAAGAGCTGTCGAAGGACACCAGGAAAATAATTGTAGACCTGCACCAGACTGTGAAGAGTGAATCTACAATAGGCAAGCAGCTTGGTGTGAAAAAATCAACTGTGGGAGCAATTATCAGAAAATGGAAGACATACAAGACCACTGATAATCTCCCTCGATCTGGGGCTCCACGCAAGATCTCATCCCGTGGGGTCAAAATGATCATGAGAACGGTGAACAAAAATCCCAGAACCACACGGGGGGACCTGGTGAATGACCTGCAGAGAGCTGGGAACAAAGTAACAAAGGTTACCATCAGTAACACACTACGCCGACAGGGAATCAAATCCTGCAGTGCCAGACGTGTCCCCCTGTTTAAGCCAGTGCATGTCCAGGACCGTCGGAAGTTTGCCAGAGAGCACATGGATGATACAGCAGAGGATTGGGAGAATGTCATGTGGTCAGATGAAACCAAAATAGAACTTTTTGGTATAAACTCAACTCGTCGCGTTTGGAGGAAGAAGAATACTGAGTTGCATCCCAAGAACACCATACCTACTGTGAAGCATGGGGGTGGAAACATCCTGCTTTGGGGCTGTTTTTCTGCTAAGGGGACAGGCCGACTGATCCGTGTTAAGGAAAGAATGAATGGGGCCATGTATCGAGAGATTTTGAGCCAAAACCTCCTTCCATCAGTGAGAGCTTTGAAGATGAAACGTGGCTGGGTCTTCCAGCATGACAATGATCCCAAACACACCACCCGGGTAACGAAGGAGTGGCTCCGTAAGAAGCATTTGAAAGTCCTGGAGTGGCCTAGCCAGTCTCCAGACCTCAACCCCATAGAAAATCTGTGGAGGGAGTTGAAAGTCCGTGTTGCTCGGCGACAGCCCCAAAACATCACTGCTCTCGAGAAGATCTGCATGGAGGAATGGGCCAAAATACCAGCTACTGTGTGTGCAAACCTGGTAAAGACCTATAGTAATCGTTTGACCTCTGTAATATAACCTTTGTTGGCAGTAACAAAGTATTGAGTTGACTTTTTGTTATTGACCAAATACTTATTTTCCACCATAATTTACAAATAAATTCTTTAAAAATCCTACAATGTGAATTCCTGGATTTTTTTTTTCACATTCTGTCTCTCACAGTTGAAGTGTACCTATGATGAAAATTACAGACCTCTGTCATCATTTTAAGTGGGAGAACTTGCACAATTGGTGGCTGACTAAATACTTTTTTGCCCCACTGTACATTAAAACTTTAAAAGTCTGGACACACTTTCTCCTCATTCTTTATTTCCATGACTATTTACATTGTAGATTGTCACATCAAAACTATGACACCTGTGAAGTGCAAACCATTTCAGGTGACTACCTCTTGAAGCTCATGGAGAGAATGCCAAAAGTGTGCAGAACCGTAGTCAGAGCAAAGGGTGGCTATTTTGAAGAAAGTAGAATATAAAACATGTTACATAACTCCATAAGATGTGTTCATTGGTACGAGCAGCAGGTGTTTTCATAGCACATTTCAATCTGACAGGCAACAATTGTGGACCATGGGACTGACTCACGTCTCTGACCGTGATGTGGACTTTCTTGACACAGTATTTACTTCTGTGACCTATTCCACACAACCTTTCCGAGTCATGGTGCAGAAAAAAAGTCAACTCACATGGTCACACACAACATAGACATGCACCTGGGGGTAGGCCCCTCCCACCTCTAAGGACACGCACCTGGGGAACCTTATCAATGAGTGTGTGGCATCATGTCACAGGTGTAGAAACATGAAGTGTCGTTGCAGAGCTGAAGGAGGAGGTGGTGTACTACGACGTGTGTGAGGATCCAGAGGAGCTCCAGAGCATGGTCCCCCAGCAGACTGAACCTCCTGCTGTGGCTCAGCTGAGGAGACGTCTGCAGACCCTGGAGACCAAGAGAGGCCACACCTGTGCCCGGCGGGCTTACCTGCGCAACAAGAAGGTGGTGCTGATGAGAAGGTAGAAGTAGCAGGAACTAACCTGCCTCCAAACACTTGTAGGAGCAGTGTGTGGACGCACGTGAGCAGAAGCAGCGCGCCGCCAAGAACACCTCCGTCCTCTTCACCCGCCACCATCAGGTCCACATGGTACGTCGCCATGGCAACGTCTGTCCCCTTGCCACGTCTTCTTACCTGCCTGCCGTCTGTAGAAGCGAGAGAAGAGGAAGGAGGAGGAGCAGAGGAGGAAGCAGTTTGTGGACCAGGAGCGAGAGAAGACCCTGAGCAGATTAAGGTCCTTCAGAGAGGTCAGACATGTTGACCACTATCAGCCATCTATGTACATACATACATACATGTATATACATACATGTACATACATACATTAGAGATGCGCGGTTTGCGGGCACAACCGCGGAGTCCGCGGATCGGGCGGATGAAATTTTAAAAAAATTAGATTTTATCCGCGGGTCGGGTCGGGTCGGGCGGTTGAAATAAAAAAAAATTAGATTTTAAATAGATTCAGGCGGGTGGCAGTTAAACCAATTGGTAAATATATATACATAGTTAAATGTTGTTACCCACATACGAAAAACGAGCAGGCACCTGCTGCATATGCCACAACAGAAGAAGAAAAAAAAAAGAGATGGACACTTTTACGGAGCGGAGAAGGCCCCCGACGCCTCGCCGGGGTCCGGGACCGAGGCCCCTTCCCCCGAGAGGGCCCCACCGGGAGCCGTAGCTGAGGCGATCCGCGAGAAGGGCCCGACGCACGTCCAGGGTCACCACCGCGCCCACCGCACCGACACCCCGCCTCGTCCGCCTTCGCCGCGGCCGGCGTCACGCGCAGCAGGTAAGCAGCTTACCTGCCCGCCACCCCCGTGGCCGGGGGCTCGTAACAGGGGTCACTCCGCGCGCTCCGCCCGCGCAGCTTACCTGCCCGCCACCCCTGTTGCCGGGGGCGCGTAACAGGGGTCACTCCGCGCGCAGTGCGCTCACGAAAGGGGTGGGGCTCACCCTGGTTGATATAGACAGCAGGACGGTGGCCATGGACGTCGGAACCCGCTAAGGAGTTTGTAACAACCCACCTGCCGAATCAACTAGCCCTGAAAATGGATGGCGCTGGAGCGTCGGGCCCATACCCCGCCGTCGCCGGCAGCGAGACGCGCTTGGAGGTGCGCTCAGCGCGGCTCCCATATGATTGCGCACTGGTGTGCGTCTGGGTCGTGACAGCGTGGCACGCGAATGTCTGTGCTGCATTGGATCAGTCTCCTTTCTTTAACAGGCAAAAGCTTTATAACCTCACTAATGCCTTGCATCGTCTATATTAGATGTATAACAACGGGCGGGTGCGGGCGGATGCGGTTCTGATCAAATGTTACATCGGGTGGATGGCGGATGGTTGACGACTTTCTGATGCGGTTGCGGATGAAATAATTGCCTATCCGCGCATCTCTAATATACATACATCTATGTATGTATATACATACATAGATGTATGTACGTACGTACATACATCTATGTATGTATATCTATGTATGTATGTACATGTATGTATGTATGTATGTATGTATATACGCGTATGTATATACGTGTATATACAAACTAATAACTTTTGTTGATTTATTAATGATTAAAAATGTTCAGTTTTTATAGCCATATAGTTTTTTTGAGACATTCCTTCAATATTACAATTTTATGTTTTTAATTCCTGTATTATCTTTTTCACATTGTATTATTCTCACTCTTCAACATTTTGTTCTTCAAATTCAAGACTTAAGATTTTTTTTATTTCTTTGTCATTGGAGCCTGAATGAGGAATGACATGAGGAAGTTAGTGAACAAGAAGAGAAAATATGATGATTATTATTATTATTAATATGATGTGTTGTCTCTTCAGAAGCGAGCGGGTCAGCATGTCCTGAAGACCCCTCAGTCCAGAACATCTTGTCCTTCTCAGCCACTCTCCATCATCAGCACTGGACCTCCTCCCTCCTCCAGTCCTTCTGTCCAAACACAGCCCAGACACATCCCACCTGCACCTGGACACACCTGTACGCTCCCAGCCTTCGTTCCTCCTCCTCCTCCTCCTCCTCCTCCTCCTTTTCCTCCAGTCAGCACTTCCTGTGAGGACACACCTATGGCGCTCAGTGACCGAGACACGCCTCCTCCAGCCAAGAGGACACTGACACAAAACATAGGTGAGGATCCAGCTTTTATACTCTAATAATGTCTATAAATACATTCATACACACTTTTACTGTAAAATACGTCAATAAATACATTCATACACACTTTTACTGTAAAATATGTCAATAAATACATTCATACACACTTTTACTGTAATATATGTCAATAAATACATTCATACACACTTTTACTGTAAAATATGTCAAATACATTCATACACACTATATATCTATAAATACATTCATACACACTTTTACTATAATATATGTCAATAAATACATTCATACACACTTTTAATGTACCATTTATAAAATAAAAAAAATAAAAAAGTACCATATGTCAATTAATACATTCATACACACTTTTACTGTAATATATGTCAATAAATACATTCATACACACTATATGTCTATAAATACATTCATACACACTTTTAATGTACCATTTATAAAATAAAAAAAATAAAAAAGTACCATATGTCAATTAATACATTCATACACACTTTTACTGTAATATATGTCAATAAATACATTCATACACACTTTTACTGTAAAATATGTCAAATACATTCATACACACTTTTACTGTAAAATATGTCAATAAATACATTCATACACACTTTTACTGTAAAATATGTCAATTAATACATTCATACACACTTTTAATGTACCATTTAAAAAAATAAAGTACCATATGTCAATTAATACATTCATACACACCTTTGCTGTAATATATGTCAATAAATACATTCATACACACTTTTACTGTAAAATATGTCAATAAATACATTCATACACACTTTTACTGTAAAATATGTCAATAAATACATTCATACACACTTTTACTGTAAAATATGTCAATTAATACATTCATACACACTTTTAATGTACCATTTAAAAAATAAAAAATAAAGTACCATATGTCAATTAATACATTCATACACACCTTTGCTGTAATATATGTCAATAAATACATTCATACACACTTTTACTGTAAAATATGTCAATAAATACATTCATACACACTTTTACTGTAAAATATGTCAATAAATACATTCATACACACTTTTACTGTAAAATATGTCAATTAATACATTCATACACACTTTTAATGTACCATTTAAAAAAAAAAGTACCATATGTCAATTAATACATTCATACACACCTTTGCTGTAATATATGTCAATAAATACATTCATACACACTTACTGTAAAATATGTCAATAAATACATTCATACACACTTTTACTGTAAAATATGTCAATAAATACATTCATACACACTTTTACTGTAAAATATGTCAATAAATACATTCATACACACTTTTACTGTAAAATATGTCAATTAATACATTCATACACACTTTTAATGTACCATTAAAAAAAAAAAAAAAAAAAAGTACCATATGTCAATTAATACATTCATACACACCTTTGCTGTAATATATGTCAATAAATACATTCATACACACTTTTACTGTAAAATATGTCAATAAATACATTCATACACACTTTTACTGTAAAATATGTCAATAAATACATTCATACACACTATATGTCTATAAATACATTCATACACTTACTGTAATATATGTCAATAAATACATTCATACACACTTTTACTGTAAAATATGTCAAATACATTCATACACACTTTTACTGTAAAATATGTCAATTAATACATTCATACACACTTTTAATGTACCATTTAAAAAAAAAAAAAAAAAAAGTACCATATGTCAATTAATACATTCATACACACCTTTGCTGTAATATATGTCAATAAATACATTCATACACACTTTTACTGTAAAATATGTCAATAAATACATTCATACACACTTTTACTGTAAAATATGTCAATAAATACATTCATACACACTTACTGTAAAATATATCAATTAATACATTCATACACACTTTTAATGTACCATTTAAAAAATAAAAAATAAAGTACCATATTTCAATTAATACATTCATACACACCTTTGCTGTAATATATGTCAATAAATACATTCATACACACTTTTACTGTAAAATATGTCAATAAATACATTCATACACATTTTTACTGTAAAATATGTCAATAAATACATTCATACACACTTACTGTAAAATATGTCAATAAATACATTCATACACACTTTTACTGTAAAATATGTCAATAAATACATTCATACACACTTTTACTGTAAAATATGTCAATAAATACATTCATACACACTTTTACTGTAAAATATGTCAATTAATACATTCATACACACTTTTAATGTACCATTAAAAAAAAAAAAAAAAAAAAAGTACCATATGTCAATTAATACATTCATACACACCTTTGCTGTAATATATGTCAATAAATACATTCATACACACTTTTACTGTAAAATATGTCAATAAATACATTCATACACACTTTTACTGTAAAATATGTCAATAAATACATTCATACACACTATATGTCTATAAATACATTCATACACTTACTGTAATATATGTCAATAAATACATTCATACACACTTTTACTGTAAAATATGTCAAATACATTCATACACACTTTTACTGTAAAATATGTCAATTAATACATTCATACACACTTTTAATGTACCATTTAAAAAAAAAAAAAAAAAGTACCATATGTCAATTAATACATTCATACACACCTTTGCTGTAATATATGTCAATAAATACATTCATACACACTTTTACTGTAAAATATGTCAATAAATACATTCATACACACTTTTACTGTAAAATATGTCAATTAATACATTCATACACACTTTTACTGTAAAATATGTCAATTAATACATTCATACACACTTTTAATGTACCATTTAAAAAAGAAAGAAAAAAAAGTACCATTTGTCAATTAATACATTCATACACACCTTTGCTGTAATATATGTCAATAAATACATTCATACACACTTTTACTGTAAAATATGTCAATAAATACATTCATACACACTTTTACTGTAAAATATGTCAATAAATACATTCATACACACTTTTACTGTAAAATATGTCTATAAATACATTCATACACACTTTTACTGTAAAATATGTCAAATACATTCATACACACTTTTACTGTAAAATATGTCAATTAATACATTCATACACACTTTTAATGTACCATTTAAAAAAAGAAAAAAAAAAAGTACCATATGTCAATTAATACATTCATACACACCTTTGCTGTAATATATGTCAATAAATACATTCATACACACTTTTACTGTAAAATATGTCAATAAATACATTCATACACACTTTTACTGTAAAATATGTCAATAAATACATTCATACACACTTTTAATGTACCATTTTAAAAATTTAAAAAAAGTACCATATGTCAATAAATACATTCATACACACTTTTACTGTAAAATATGTCAATAAATACATTCATACACACTTTTACTGTAAAATATGTCAATTAATACATTCATACACACTTTTAATGTACCATTTAAACAATTTAAAAAAAGTACCATATGTCAATAAATACATTCATACACACTTTTACTGTAATATATGTCAATAAATACATTCATACACACTTTTACAGTAAAATATGTCAATAAATACATTCATACACACTTTTACAGTAAAATATTTCTATAAATACATTCATACACACTTTTACAGTAAAATATGTCTATAAATACATTCATACACACTTTTACAGTAAAATATGTCTATAAATACATTCATACACACCTTTGCTGTAATATATGTCAATAAATACATTCATACACACTTTTACTGTAAAATATGTCAATAAATACATTCATACACACTTTTACTGTAAAGTATGTCTATAAATACATTCATACACACTTTTACTGTAAAATATGTCTATAAATACATTCATACACACTTTTACTGTAAAATATGTCAATTAATACATTCATACACACTTTTAATGTACCATTTAAAAAATTTAAAAAAAGTACCATATGTCAATAAATACATTCATACACACTTCTACTGTAATATATGTCAATAAATACATTCATACACACTTTTACAGTAAAATATGTCAATAAATACATTCATACACACTTTTACAGTAAAATATGTCTATAAATACATTCATACACACTTTTACAGTAAAATATGTCTATAAATACATTCATACACACTTTTACAGTAAAATATGTCTATAAATACATTAAATTGAAGCACAGGCTGTATTCTAAGATACTTGTCCTCACCACCATGCTGGGAAATAAACTATCACTGGAGGGAAAGGGATGGCTAAGCATGCCACACACACACACACACACACACACACACACACACACACACACACACACACACACACACACACACACACACACACACAGAGTGGGTACAGAAAGTATTTAGACACCTTCATGTGTTCACTCTGTTTTATTAGCCGTTTGCTAAAATAAAACATGAATGTACAATCAGCACTCATCTTGACAGAAAAAAACAGATTTATATAGAATTTTTTTTCAAATGTATTAAAATGTTAAAAAGGACATGTACATAAGTATTAAGACCCTCTAATCAGTACTTAGTTGATGCACCTTTGGCTGCAATTCCAAGTGTTATTGAACACGATGCTTGGCACACCTATCTTTGGGCATGTTCTCTCTTTCCTCTTTGCACCACCTCTCAAGCTCCATCAGCATGGATGGGAAGGTTTTCATCCAGGATGTCTCTGTACGTTGCTGCATTCATATTTCCCTCTATCCTGACTAGTCTCCCAGTCTCTGCCACTGAAAAGCATCCCCCACATCATGATGCTGCCACCACTGTAGGGATGGTAGTGGTGGTGATGAGCGGTGCCTGCTTTCCTCCAAAGACTGGAATCTTTGTCTCATCACACCAGATCATTTAGTTTCTCCTGGTCTGAGAGTCTCTCAAGTGCAAACTTTGGACACTCTACCATTGTCCTTCTGGAAGGTTCTCCTCTCCACAGAGGATGATCCACAGATGGTCTTGGTCACCTCCCTGACTAGACTCAGATGAATGCAGCAATGTACAGAGACGTCCTGGATGAACACTAACTGGGAGACTAGTCAGGATAGAGGGAAAGATGAATGCAGCAATGTACAGAGACGTCCTGGATGAACACTTAACTAGGAGACTAGTCAGGATAGAGGGAAAGATGAATGCAGCAATGTACAGAGACATCCTGGATGAAAACTAACTGGGAGACTAGTCAGGATAGAGGGAAAGATGAATGCAGCAATGTACAGAGACGTCCTGGATGAACACTAACTGGGAGACTAGTCAGGATAGAGGGGAAGATGAATGCAGCAATGTACAGAGACGTCCTGGATGAACACTAAACTGGGAGACTAGTCAGGATAGAGGGAAAGATGAATGCAGCAATGTACAGAGACATCCTGGATGAACACTAACTGGGAGACTAGTCAGGATAGAGGGGAAGATGAATGCAGCAATGTACAGAGACATCCTGCATGAAAACTAACTGGGAGACTAGTCAGGATAGAGGGAAAGATGAATGCAGCAATGTACAGGGACGTCCTGGATGAACACTTAACTCGGAGACTAGTCAGGATAGAGGGAAAGATGAATGCAGCAATGTACAGAGACGTCCTGGATGAACACTTAACTGGGAGACTAGTCAGGATAGAGGGAAAGATGAATGCAGCAATGTACAGAGACATCCTGGATGAAAACTAACTGGGAGACTAGTCGGGATAGAGGGGAAGATGAATGCAGCAATGTACAGAGACGTCCTGGATGAACACTTAACTGGGAGACTAGTCAGGATAGAGGGAAAGATGAATGCAGCAATGTACAGAGACATCCTGGATGAAAACTAACTGGGAGACTAGTCAGGATAGAGGGAAAGATGAATGCAGCAATGTACAGAGACATCCTGGATGAAAACTAACTGGGAGACTAGTCAGGATAGAGGGGAAGATGAATGCAGCAATGTACAGAGACATCCAGGATGAACACTTGCCATCCAAGCTGATGGAGCCTGAGAGGTGGTGCAAAGAGGAAGGAGAGAAAGTGCCCAAAGATAGGTGCAATATGTGAGCAGTAAAAGGAACATGTGCAATTTACCTGGAAACTAAGATTGTGGTGGACTGACAAGAGAAGAGTCTCACTCTGTTGATGTCATTCCTCTGTGGAGTAAATGTGTAGACCATCCCAGTCTTGTGCAGGTCTACAAGGTCACCTCTGATGTCCTGACTCAGATCTTATGGTGGCCAGGTGACACAGGTGGTCAAGAAGATGATGTGTGTGTCTGTGTCCTGCAGGAAGTATGGATGAAGTCCTGGCGTCCCTGCAGCGAGGACAGATCCAGCTGAGGAAGACCAAGACCTCCATGAAGCCTCCTGCTGACCCCAGAACTTCTCTGATGTCTGCCATCCGACAGGGAGTCCCCTTGAAGAAGGTACCATCGAAATGTTGACTTCATCTTGTCCCAAAGTCTTCACTCCATAGCCTTGTGTTCCCCTCTGGCTACGTTGTGATGTCACAGCCAGGTGGAAGCCCTTATTTGGACGTTAAACCTGGTGTTCCCCTCTGATGTCACAGCCAGGTGGAAGCCCTTATTTGGACGTTAAACCTTGTGTTTCCCTCTGGCTACATTGTGATGTCACAGCCAGGTGGAAGTCCTTATTTGGACGTTAAACCTTGTGTTCCCCTCTGGCTACATTGTGATGTCACAGCCAGGTGGAAGCCCTTATTTGGAGTTAAACCTTGTGTTTCCCTCTGATGTCACAGCCAGGTGGAAGCCCTTATTTGGACGTTAAGCCTTGTGTTTCCCTCTGGCTACGTTGTGATGTCACAGCCAGGTGGAAGCCCTTATTTGGACGTTAAACCTTGTGTTTCCCTCTGATGTCACAGCCAGGTGGAAGCCCTTATTTGGTCGTTAAACCTTGTGTTTCCCTCTGGCTACGTTGTGATGTCTCAGCCAGGTGGAAGTCCTTATTTGGACGTTAAACCTTGTGTTTCCCTCTGGCTACGTTGTGATGTCACAGCCAGGTGGAAGCCCTTATTTGGACGTTAAACCTTGTGTTTCCCTCTGATGTCACAGCCAGGTGGAAGCCCTTATTTGGTCGTTAAACCTTGTGTTTCCCTCTGGCTACGTTGTGATGTCTCAGCCAGGTGGAAGTCCTTATTTGGACGTTAAACCTTGTGTTTCCCTCTGGCTACGTTGTGATGTCACAGCCAGGTGGAAGCCCTTGTGCTGCTGTATTGACATATTGAGCTGCTGCATGGCCTCTGAGTTGGTGAAAGTGAATTGTAGATGATAAATGATGTCTCTCACCTGGATAGTAGAAGGTTGTGGACATAAACCCACAAGTTGGTCAACTTTCACATCCAACTTAGACCCGGAGATGGCCAGAAAGACACAAACAAACTATTTTTGTTAACCCTTTGTGAGGATGATGATGAATTGTTGATGTAAAGGGGAAGATACAAACATCCCATCGGTCTTTATCCCAGTGAGAGCAGACATTGTACAGTAAGTGATTGTTTTATTATGTTTGTATATCTTGTTTAGCACTTAGCAATACTGCTACATGATGCTTAGTGTTTGACTAAAGCTGCATCTGTTTAGCACACAGCTTCTAAATCCTCCTTATATTCAGGCTCAAAAATAGAAGTTTCTGGATCATCATTTGTCCCAAAGTAGTCTTTGTTGTCTCTCATCAAGTCTGCCATGATTAGTAGTCTTGTTGTTGTTGAAGGGAAAGTGAGCGTTGTGATGCGTCTGTATGCTTAAAATGATCAAATTATGTAAATATTACATGTTATTATGAATGTTACTACATGACATATATATTACATGTTGTTATGAATGTTACTAGTTACTACATATATATTACATGTTATTATGAATGTTACTACATGACATATATATTACATGTTATTGTGAATGTTACTACATGACATATCTATTACATGTTATTATGAATGTTCCCGAATGTTACTACATGACATATATATTACATGTTATTATGAATGTTACTAGATACTACATATACATTACATGTTATTATGAATGTTGCTTCATGACATATATATTACATGTTATTATGAATGTTACTTGATACCACATATATTACATGTTATTATAAATGTTACTACATGACATATATATTACATGTTGTTATGAATGTTACTAGATACTACATATATATTACATGTTATTATGAATGTTACTACATGACATATATATGACATGTTATTATGAATGTTACTACATGACATATCTATTACATGTTATTATGAATGTTACTACATGACATATATATTACATGTTATTATGAATGTTACTAGATACTACATATACATTACATGTTATTATGAATGTTGCTTCATGACATATATATTACATGTTATTATGAATGTTACTTGATACCACATATATTACATGTTATTATAAATGTTACTACATGACATATATATTACATGTTATTATAAATGTTACTACATGACATATATATTACATGTTATTATGAATGTTACTACATGACATATATTACATGTTTTTATGAATCTTACTACATGACATATATATTACATGTTATTATGAATGTTACTAGATACTACATATATATTACATGGTATTATGAATGTTACTACATGACATATATATGACATGTTATTATGAATGTTACTACATGACATATCTTTTACATGTTATTATGAATGTTACTACATGACATATATATTACATGTTATTATGAATGTTACTACATGACATATATTACATGTTATTATAAATGTTACTACATGACATATAATATGTTATTATGAATGTTACTACATGACATATATTACATGTTATTATAAATGTTACTACATGACATATATATTACATGTTATTATGAATGTTACTACATGACATATATTACATGTTATTATAAATGTTACTACATGACATATATATTACATGTTATTATGAATGTTACTACATGACATATATTACATGTTTTTATGAATCTTACTACATGACATATATATTACATGTTATGAATGTTACTCGATACCACATATATTACATATTATAAATGTTACTACATGACATATATATTACATGTTATTATAAATGTTACTACATGACATATATATTACATGTTATTATAAATGTTACTACATGACATATATATTACATGTTATTATGAATGTTACTACATGACATATATTACATGTTTTTATGAATCTTACTACATGACATATATATTACATGTTATTATGAATGTTACTAGATACTACATATATATTACATGGTATTATGAATGTTACTACATGACATATATATGACATGTTATTATGAATGTTACTACATGACATATATATAACATGTTATTATGAATGTTACTAGATACTACATATATTACATGTTATTATGAATGTTACTACATGACATATATATTACATGTTATTATGAATGTTACTAGATACTACATATATTACATGTTATTATGAATGTTACTACATGACACGTATACTTACAGCGTGTATATAAAACTTTGAGAGAGGTTTTTAAAATGTTCTTAATAGGTGGAATAGAGTGACTCCAAATGAGCTCCATTGTTTGCTGACTTTTGCTAATGTTTATTTACTCGTTAGAATGCATAAAAAACACGTGTTGAATAAGGATTATGAATGATAGACCACATTGAGAAAAGGTGCAGTTCCCCCTGAAGAAAAGCTGTCAGCCAGAGACTCTGAGAAAAGTGAATAAAGGCATGCTAAATCCCATTTTAGCAGAAAGACACTTAAGTCAAGTCAGGAGCACACAGAACAAACTCTTAACTCCTCACACGTCCGCTGCAGCGTTTCAATATTTTTATGGATAAATGTTTGTCTGCTGGTGCAGACTGAGTCCTAAGTGGAGGTACTAGTTTGTATGAAGTACACAAGGTGTGTGTTGTGTTGCAGATGAAGTACACATGGTGTGTGTTGTGTTGCAGATGAAGTACACAAGGTGTGTGTTGTGTTGCAGATGATCCCAGCAGGCTGCAAAGTGTTGACTAGTAACACTCACAACGAACTGGAGCGCAGCATCAAGGCAGCCATGTTGAGGATGAAGAAGGTGTCAGCTGACTCTGACCAGGAAGATGAGCACACACACAGTGGAGACTGGGACAGCTGAGACACACACACACACACACACACTCTCACACACACACACACACATATACAGAGGTGGGTAGTAACGCGTTACATCTACCTGAGTAACTTTTGGTATAAATTGTACTTCTAAGAGTAGTTTTAATGCAACATACTTTTACTTTTACTTGAGTATATTTATAGAGAAGAAAGGCTACTTTTACTCCGCTCCATTTATCTACATTCAGCTCGCTACTCGCTACTGATTTTTATCCATCTGTTAATGCACGCTTTGTTTGTTTTGGTCTGTCAGACAGACCTTCAAAGTAGGATCTATCACATGCCTGCGTTTCACCAATCAAATACAGTCACTGGTGACGTTTCACCAATGAAACAGAGCCAGGCGGTCACATGATTAACTGCACATAAAGTTTCAGCGGCAAACAACAACAAGCTTAAGCTTACATGAACTCAACGTCAAATTTGAGGAAGCACATGGCGGTAAGTAACGTTAGTAGATATTTTGGCTGTCACCGTAGCATACCTGCCAACTACTCCGGTTTTCCCGTAATTCGTACGGTTTTCATCAACCTATTCCGGGTTACGGTTGCAGTGATAAAAAATACGGTTTTTCATTAATTAAAAAAAAAAAATAAGGGTGAAAACTACGCGAATTGCACCTTGTGCAGACAAGATTTTTCGATCGGACACGGAGGAATTAGCATGTAAAAGACCACGTTGGGACAAAAAAACACAAGTCTAATGCCGTTGCTAGCGATACAAGTGGAAAACTTTCAACGTTTTTCGTCGCCCAAACAGATTCTTTGGATGTGATAAATGCCGAAGTTTTATTTACGGAGGCAATAATTGAGCATGGACTTCCAATCGCACTGGCTGATCACATGGGACAGTTAAATGTTTGTAATGCAACCTTTAAAAATCATTACGCGGTGATCGCGGCCCCAAAAATAAACTTTTCTTGCATGATAATGTCCAGAAAAACTCGCTTTATATTACTATAGAGTCCTTTTAACGAATGAGTTTGATGGTTTATCACAAACCTTAAATGAAAGAAGTCCTTTGTTCTCCTGCACCATGCATGCGCTTTGGCCTTGCTTCGTGTTTGGTGCGCAATCCTGTCGACTGTATTTCACAGCACGACATACTGTTAAAAGTGTTTATACTATTTATGCTTTCAAGTCCAAGTTGAAGAAATCTTGTTAAATGTTGACAGCATAACTACCAAAATACAGAAGTATGTCCTTAATATTTTTGCAGTGCTATTTCTGTTGAAAAGTTCAAATGATTACATTGGAGATGTGATGTGCCACTTTTCAAGTGTCTGATGGCTTCAATTAATTTTCATTAATTTTTCATATTTTGAATTCTTTTGAAAGGCTTACAAAAAAACTACATTTGAATTGTAATTCCATGCTATTGACAGGACTATTAATTTTAATGAAGTTAGCTTACCATGTTTACAGTATGATAATTGTGATAGAAATGTGAATTTTAGGCACAGACTATTTTTTACAATTGAACAAGGCAGTAGATTATACAAGCTTGGACAGAAAGTTAATAATGACACCAATTTTTTTTTTTTATGAAATTGTTTAGTACTGTTTTACCATTTGTTTACTGTAAAAAGTGTTTATACTGTTTATACTTTCAATGAACAAATTGAAGTCTTGTGAAAGGTTGACAGGATAACTGGCATTAACTGTCAAAATAATTTCAAACTATTGAAGTTAGCTTACAGAATAAACATGTCAATCAACCCATATGATTTTTGCTGTAATATTTTTGTTTTGAAAAGTCACTGTGACTGATAGAAAAGTGATGGTTTTAGCAACATTTTAACCTGTCTGAATGCTAATAATCATTTTGCGTCGGGGGGCGAAGCCCTGAACCCTCCACCAGGACTTTGTCCTGGACCTACCGGGGCCTGCGGCCCTTGGACCCTGGCTACTAGGTTTTTCTGATTTCAAAAGTTGGCAGGTATGCCGTAGGCTGATGTTAGCTTCCCTGCTATGAATCACTGTCAAATGTACATCGTGTGGGGACATTTATTAACGCACTGCAGCCTCATAGACACACACACACACACACATGCATAGAAACAGCAATCAGAAGTGCACAGTGTGTTCCCAGGTGCAGCCCACACCTATCCGTTTATGGTTTGCATAAAGGCTAACTTGTTATTTTCCTTCGTAATCTCTGCCTACTGAGCCTATGATGCTGTTAAGTTATTGTGGCTCAATTTGCCTTCATTATTTGTATGTTAATGTATTATTATTTATTATATAGTATTGTTTTAGTTGCTTAAGAGATATTCCTGGCTCTGAATTTGCTCATTGCTATTTTTATGTTTTTGTACATTTGTTGCCGTCATCACTAAACGAACAGGTTACTCATCAGTTACTCAGTACGAGAGTAGTTTTTTCACAACATACTCTTTACTTTTACTCAAGTAAATATTTGGGTGACTACTCCTTACTTTTACTTGAGTAATACATCTCTAAAGTAACAGTACTCTTACTTGAGTACCATTTCTGGCTACTCTACCCACCTCTGACCATGTACAGTTACAGTAGGTCCATCAAAATGTGTACATTGAGCATGACAATGTTGAGTATTCCAGCACCATGGATGTGAAAGTAAACAATGAAGATGTGCTTTAAGTGCAGACTGTGAGCTTTCATTTGAGGGTATTTAGCTCCCAATCAGGTGAACACTGTAGGAACTACAACACATTTGAGGGTATTTAGCTCCCAATCAGGTGAACACTGTAGGAACTACAACACATTTGAGGGTATTTACTTCCCAATCAGGTGAACACTGTAGGAACTACAACACATTTGAGAGAAGGGTATTTACCTCCCAACCAGGTGAACACTGTAGGAACTACAACACATTTGAGGGTATTTACCTCCCAATCAGGTGAACACTGTAGGAACTACAACACATTTGAGGGTATTTATCTCCCAATCAGGTGAACGCTGTAGGAACTACAACACATTTGAGGGTATTTATCTCCCAATCAGGTGAACGCTGTAGGAACTACAACACATTTGAGGGTATTTAGCTCCCAACCAGGTGAACACTGTAGGAACTACAACACATTTGAGGGTATTTACCTCCCAATCAGGTGAACGCTGTAGGAACTACAACACATTTGAGGGTATTTAGCTCCCAATCAGGTGAACACTGTAGGAACTACAACACATTTGAGGGGATTTACCTCCCAATCAGGTGAACGCTATAGGAACTACAACACATTTGAGGGTATTTACCTCCCAATCAGGTGAACGCTGTAGGAACTACAACACATTTGAGGGTATTTACCTCCCAATCAGGTGAACACTGTAGGAACTACAACACATTTGAGGGTATTTAGCTCCCAATCAGGTGAACACTGTAGGAACTACAACACATTTGAGGGTATTTAGCTCCCAATCGGGTGAACACTGTAGGAACTACAACACATTTGAGGGTATTTAGCTCCCAACCAGGTGAACACTGTAGGAACTACAACACATTTGAGGGTATTTAGCTCCCAATCAGGTGAATGCTGTAGGAACTACAACACAATTGAGGGTATTTACCTCCCAATCAGGTGAACACTGTAGGAACTACAACACATTTGAGGGTATTTACCTCCCAATCAGGTGAACGCTGTAGGAACTACAACACATTTGAGGGTATTTAGCTCCCAATCAGGTGAACGCTATAGGAACTATAACACATTTGAGGGTATTTACCTCCCAATCAGGTGAACGCTGTAGGAACTACAACACATTTGAGGGTATTTACCTCCCAATCAGGTGAACGCTGTAAGAACTACAACACATTTGAGGGTATTTAGCTCCCAATCAGGTGAACGCTGTAGGAACTACAACACATTTGAGGGTATTTAGCTCCCAATCAGGTGAACGCTGTAGGAACTACAACACATTTGAGGGTATTTAGCTCCCAATCAGGTGAATGCTATAGGAACTACAACACATTTGAGGGTATTTACCTCCCAATCAGGTGAACGCTGTAGGAACTACAACACATTTGAGGGTATTTACCTCCCAATCAGGTGAACGCTGTAGGAACTACAACACATTTGAGGGTATTTAGCTCCCAATCAGGTGAACACTGTAGGAACTACAACACATTTGAGGGTATTTAGCTCCCAATCAGGTGAACACTGTAGGAACTACAACACATTTGAGGGTATTTAGCTCCCAATCAGGTGAACGCTGTAGGAACTACAACACATTTGAGGGTATTTAGCTCCCAATCAGGTGAACGCTGTAGGAACTACAACACATTTGAGGGTATTTAGCTCCCAACCAGGTGAACGCTGTAGGAACTACAACACATTTGAGGGTATTTACCTCCCAATCAGGTGAACGCTGTAGGAACTACAACACATTTGAGGGTATTTAGCTCCCAATCAGGTGAACGCTGTAGGAACTACAACACTTTTGAGGGTATTTAGCTCCCAATCAGGTGAACACTGTAAGAACTACAACACATTTGAGGGTATTTAGCTCCCAATCAGGTGAACGCTGTAGGAACTACAACACATTTGAGGGTATTTAGCTCCCAACCAGGTGAACACTGTAGGAACTACAACACATTTGAGGGTATTTACCTCCCAATCAGGTGAACGCTGTAGGAACTACAACACATTTGAGGGTATTTACCTCCCAATCGGGTGAACGCTGTAGGAACTACAACACATTTGAGGGTATTTAGCTCCCAATCGGGTGAACGCTGTAGGAACTACAACACATTTGAGGGTATTTAGCTCCCAATCAGGTGAACGCTGTAGGAACTACAACACATTTGAGGGTATTTACCTCCCAATCGGGTGAACGCTGTAGGAACTACAACACATTTGAGGGTATTTAGCTCCCAATCGGGTGAACGCTGTAGGAACTACAACACATTTGAGGGTATTTAGCTCCCAATCAGGTGAACGCTGTAGGAACTACAACACATTTGAGGGTATTTGGATGATGATGATGGTAGTTATTGCTGCCATTGCGCAATAGTCATCTGAAGAATAAATGGGCGGGACTTGATGAGTCAGCCGATGATTAGTCAGTTGTCGCCCTCCCGGTTGCCACGGCGACGGACGGAGGAGGTGTGAAGTCAAGGTGTCCAGGTGCATTATGGGATGTGCACACAGCCCAGCTGCCCACGCTGCAGATGGTTACCATGGCAACAGACATGGCCGCCTCCTCACCACTGCTGGGATATTTTCTCTGATGCAGGACTTTTTTATTTGATTATATTTTTACTCTTACACTTTTTATTGTATTTATACTCTTTTACACTTTATATTATTTTATTATATTTATACTGTATTACACTTTATATTATTTTGTACTTATACTATATGACATATTTTATTATATGTATAATGTATTACAATTTATATTATATTATTGTATTATATTTATACTATATTACACTTTATATTATATCTTATTTTAGATTTAATTACATTTTATGTTTGACTACTATATATTATATTTAGACTGATATACATATGATAGAATTAAGTCTAAAATAATATAATACTAATAGACTAATAATTGTATATTACACTTTGTTTATATTATTACTGAATATATATTAGACATACAGACTATATTATACTTATATTAGACTTGAGTGTAGATGTATATTATATAATCTAATAAATCATCTTTATTGATCTTTAAGACATAATTAATCCAACTGATGATGAATATTCTATGGTTATCATCATCACATCACTTCTAACTCTGACCTGCTGGTGGCGCTCTCAGCACAAAGACTACAAAGCCCCGCCCTTTAACTGATGACGTCATATTTCTACCGCTTGTCCCTCTCATGGTCATTTTCAACTCATAAGTGATGACGTCATCTTATTGAACTAAATGACGATTTCAAGGAAGTTGATTAGAAATGAAGATAATAAATTTTTCTTATCAATGCAACAAAGTGAGTGGGATTGTGTTGCCATGGCAACCTGTCCTCCAGCTTCCTCTGCACTTTTTTCCCACAGCAAACAAACTGAAATGGCTTTTTTACAGGAATTATATTTGTGTAATTATTAGCGTTGTTAAAAAATACATGAATTATATTTGTGTAATTATTAGCGTTAAAATTATATTCGTGTTATGACACAAAAATATTTGAATAAAGTTCATTCAACATTTCAGATTCTTTTGTTTCTTTCAACAAAATCCTTTCTTGAAGAAATAAACAGGCACACGTCATAAAGGTCAATGTTAGCAATCACGTCATTATTAATTATGATTAATAATGAAGTCACAAATGTGCAAGAGTTGGAAAACAAAAAGTCATATTTGGTTGAAGATGAACACAAAGTATTAAAGACTAATTATTGACAATTATTAATAATCATTTAAAGACTAAACATTTTCTGTATTCCACACATTTATATTATTATTATATATATTATTATATATTTATATTATTAATATTATATATTTATTTATATTTAGGGTTTGCTGGGAACGTCTGGCAGAGTCTCCTGTCAGAGAGAGTTTCAATTCCCACCTCCGGAACGACTTTGAACATGTCACGAGGGAGGTGCTGGACATTGAGTCCGAATGGACCATGTTCCGCGCCTCTATTGTCGAGGCGGCTGATTGGAGCTGTGGCCGCAAGGTAGTTGGTGCTTGTCGTGGCGGTAATCCTAGAACCTGTTGGTGGACACCGGCGGTGAGGGATGCCGTCAAGCTGAAGAAGGAGTCCTATCGGGTTCTTTTGGCTCATAGGACTCCTGAGGCAGCGGACAAGTACCGACAGGCCAAGCGGTGTGCGGCTTCAGCGGTCGCGGAGGCAAAAACTCGGACATGGGAGGAGTTCGGGGAAGCCATGGAAAACGACTTCCGGACGGCTTCGAAGCAATTCTGGACCACCATCCGCCGCCTCAGGAAGGGGAAGCAGTGAACTATCAACACCGTGTATGGTGAGAATGGTGTTCTGCTGACCTCGACTGCGGATGTTGTGGATCGGTGGAGGGAATACTTCGAAGACCTCCTCAATCCCACCAACACGTCTTCCTATGAGGAAGCAGTGCCTGTGGAATCTGTGGTGGGCTCTCCTATTTCTGGGGCTGAGGTTGCTGAGGTAGTTAAAAAGCTCCTCGGTGGCAAGGCCCCGGGGGTGGATGAGATCCGCCCGGAGTTCCTTAAGGCTCTGGATGTTGTGGGGCTGTCTTGGTTGACAAGACTCTGCAGCATCGCGTGGACATCGGGGGCGGTACCTCTGGATTGGCAGACCGGGGTGGTGGTTCCTCTCTTTAAGAAGGGGAACCGGAGGGTGTGTTCCAACTATCGTGGGATCACACTCCTCAGCCTTCCCGGTAAGGTCTATTCAGGTGTACTGGAGAGGAGGCTACGCCGGATAGTCGAACCTCGGATTCAGGAGGAACAGTGTGGTTTTCGTCCTGGTCGTGGAACTGTGGACCAGCTCTATACTCTCGGCAGGGTCCTTGAGGGTGCATGGGAGTTTGCCCAACCAGTCTACATGTGCTTTGTGGACTTGGAGAAGGCATTCGACCGTGTACCCCGGGAAGTCCTGTGGGGAGTGCTCAGAGAGTATGGGGTATCGGACTGTCTTATTGTGGCAGTCCGCTCCCTGTATGATCAGTGCCAGAGCTTGGTCCGCATTGCCGGCAGTAAGTCGGACACGTTTCCAGTGAGGGTTGGACTCCGCCAAGGCTGCCCTTTGTCACCCATTCTGTTCATAACCTTTATGGACAGAATTTCTAGGCGCAGTCAAGGCGTTGAGGGGATCTGGTTTGGTGGCTGCAGGATTAGGTCTCTGCTTTTTGCAGATGATGTGGTCCTGATGGCTTCATCTGGCCAGGATCTTCAGCTCTCGCTGGATCGGTTCGCAGCCGAGTGTGAAGCGACTGGGATGAGAATCAGCACCTCCAAGTCCGAGTCCATGGTTCTCGCCCGGAAAAGGGTGGAGTGCCATCTCCGGGTTGGGGAGGAGATCTTGCCCCAAGTGGAGGAGTTCAAGTACCTCGGAGTCTTGTTCACGAGTGAGGGAAGAGTGGATCGTGAGATCGACAGGCGGATCGGTGCGGCGTCTTCAGTAATGCGGACGCTGTATCGATCCGTTGTGGTGAAGAAGGAGCTGAGCCGGAAGGCAAAGCTCTCGATTTACCGGTCGATCTACGTTCCCATCCTCACCTATGGTCATGAGCTTTGGGTCATGACCGAAAGGACAAGATCACGGGTACAAGCGGCCGAAATGAGTTTCCTCCGCCGAGTGGCAGGGCTCTCCCTTAGAGATAGGGTGAGAAGCTCTGTCATCCGGGAGGAGCTCAAAGTAAAGCCGCTGCTCCTCCACATGGAGAGGAGCCAGATGAGGTGGTTCGGGCATCTGGTCAGGATGCCACCCGAACGCCTCCCTAGGAAGGTGTTTCGGGCACGTCCGACCGGTAGGAGGCCACGGAGAAGACCCAGGACACGTTGGGAAGACTATGTCTCCCGGCTGGCCTGGGAGGAGCTGGACGAAGTGGCTGGGGAGAGGGAAGTCTGGGCTTCCCTGCTTAGGCTGCTGCCCCCGCGACCCGACCTCGGATAAGCGGAAGAAGATGGATGGATGGATGGATGGATTATATATTTATATTATTATTACTGTTGACGTGTGTGCAGACATGCAGATGTACTGATAAATCACAGTCAACATCAATAATAATAATAACGATAATATCAATAAAATAATATAAATATCAATATTAATACAACTATCACTAATGTTATTAATAGAAAATACCAATACAAATATCAATAAAATATCAAAATGATAAAATATCAATAATAATAATAATCACTTTATGTAGCAGCTATATAAGTACGCATTAACTTTAGTGGAAGGAAGCAAACAACACACACACACACACACACACACACACACACTTTAAAAGTGTCTTTTGTTTATTTGGGTTGACTTGAAGTGTAAAGAAAAGTAGAGTACTTGCATTAGTAGTACTAGTACTAGTACTAGTATGAGAGTGGTAGTACATGTACTAGTATTACAGTACTAGTGTCCAGAGGAGAGCAAAAAGCCTGGAGGCACTTGGTGTCATGTGACACACCTGAGAGGAACACCTGTGCAGGAAGTGGACTTGTTGTTGTTAGCGTTAGCTTGTAGCCCTTAGCGAGCCTGTTGGGAAAGCACAAAGGGGGAGGAGCCACGTTGAGAGGACACGCCCCCAGTGTTCAGTTGTCGGCGCCCAGGCGAGATAAGCCGTGACGGAAGTCGTGCAGTTCTTCGATCTTGGCGTCCAGAACCTCCGTCAGCTTCTTTAGCTCCGCCTTCACGCCGCTTTGCTTCTGTCGGCTGTCTTCTACGTCCACGTGGAGAACATCCATCCTGCTCTCTAACTCCACCTTCCTGCTCTCTGTCACCTGTGAGATATCATCAATGTAACATTTTACATCCATCCTGCTCTCTAACTCCACCTTCCTGCTCTCTGTCACCTGTGAGATATCATCAATGTAACATTTTACATCCATCCTGCTCTCTAACTCCACCTTCCTGCTCTCTGTCACCTATGAGATATCATCAATTACATTTTACATCCATCCTGCTCTCTAACTCCACCTTCCTGCTCTCTGTCACCTATGAGATATCATCAATTACATTTTACATCCATCCTGCTCTCTAACTCCACCTTCCTGCTCTCTGTCACCTATGAGATATCATCAATGTAACATTTTACATCCATCTTGCTCTCTAACTCCACCTTCCTGCTCTCTGTCACCTATGAGATATCATCAATGTAACATTTTACATCCATCCTGCTCTCTAACTCCACCTTCCTGCTCTCTGTCACCTATGAGATATCATCAATGTAACATTTTACATCCATCCTGCTCTCTAACTCCACCTTCCTGCTCTCTGTCACCTGTGAGATATCATCAATGTAACATTTTACATCCATCCTGCTCTCTAACTCCACCTTCCTGCTCTCTGTCACCTGTGAGATATCATCAATGTAACATTTTACATCCATCCTGCTCTCTAACTCCACCTTCCTGCTCTCTGTCACCTGTGAGATATCATCAATGTAACATTTTACATCCACCCTGCTCTCTAACTCCACCTTCCTGCTCTCTGTCACCTACGAGATATCATCAATTACATTTTACATCCATCCTGCTCTCTAACTCCACCTTCCTGCTCTCTGTCACCTGTGAGATATCATCAATGTAACATTTTACATCCATCCTGCTCTCTAACTCCACCTTCCTGCTCTCTGTCACCTATGAGATATCATCAATTACATTTTACATCCATCCTGCTCTCTAACTCCACCTTCCTGCTCTCTGTCACCTATGAGATATCATCAATTACATTTTACATCCATCCTGCTCTCTAACTCCACCTTCCTGCTCTCTGTCACCTATGAGATATCATCAATGTAACATTTTACATCCATCTTGCTCTCTAACTCCACCTTCCTGCTCTCTGTCACCTATGAGATATCATCAATGTAACATTTTACATCCATCCTGCTCTCTAACTCCACCTTCCTGCTCTCTGTCACCTATGAGATATCATCAATGTAACATTTTACATCCATCCTGCTCTCTAACTCCACCTTCCTGCTCTCTGTCACCTGTGAGATATCATCAATGTAACATTTTACATCCATCCTGCTCTCTAACTCCACCTTCCTGCTCTCTGTCACCTGTGAGATATCATCAATGTAACATTTTACATCCATCCTGCTCTCTAACTCCACCTTCCTGCTCTCTGTCACCTGTGAGATATCATCAATGTAACATTTTACATCCACCCTGCTCTCTAACTCCACCTTCCTGCTCTCTGTCACCTACGAGATATCATCAATTACATTTTACATCCATCCTGCTCTCTAACTCCACCTTCCTGCTCTCTGTCACCTATGAGATATCATCAATGTAACATTTTACATTCATCCTGCTCTCTAACTGCACCTTCCTGCCCTCTGTCACCTATGAGATATCATCAATGTAACATTTTACATCCATCCTGCTCTCTAACTCCACCTTCCTGCTCTCTGTCACCTATGAGATATCATCAATGTAACATTTTACATCCATCCTGCTCTCTAACTCCACCTTCCTGCTCTCTGTCACCTATGAGATATCATCAATGTAACATTGTACATCCATCCTGCTCTCTAACTCCACCTTTCTGCTCTCTGTCACCTATGAGATATCATCAATGTAACATTTTACATCCATCCTGCTCTCTAACTCCACCTTTCTGCTCTCTGTCACCTATGAGATATCATCAATGTAACATTTTACATCCATCCTGCTCTCTAACTCCACCTTCCTGCTCTCTGTCACCTGTGAGATATCATCAATGTAACATTTTACATCCATCCTGCTCTCTAACTCCACCTTCCTGCTCTCTGTCACCTATGAGATATCATCAATGTAACATTTTACATCCATCCTGCTCTCTAACTCCACCTTCCTGCTCTCTGTCACCTATGAGATATCATCAATGTAACATTTTACATCCATCCTGCTTTCTAACTCCACCTTCCTGCTCTCTGTCACCTGTGAGATATCATCAATGTAACATTTTACATCCATCCTGCTCTCTAACTCCACCTTCCTGCTCTCTGTCACCTATGAGATATCATCAATTACATTTTACATCCATCCTGCTCTCTAACTCCACCTTCCTGCTCTCTGTCACCTATGAGATATCATCAATGTAACATTTTACATCCATCCTGCTCTCTAACTCCACCTTCCTGCTCTCTGTCACCTATGAGATATCATCAATTACATCCATCCTGCTCTCTAACTCCACCTTCCTGCTCTCTGTCACCTATGAGATATCATCAATGTAACATTTTACATCCATCCTGCTCTCTAACTCCACCTTCCTGCTCTCTGTCACCTATGAGATATCATCAATGTAACATTTTACATCCATCCTGCTCTCTAACTCCACCTTCCTGCTCTCTGTCACCTGTGAGATATCATCAATGTAACATTTTACATCCATCCTGCTCTCTAACTCCACCTTCCTGCTCTCTGTCACCTATGAGATATCATCAATGTAACATTGTACATCCATCCTGCTCTCTAACTCCACCTTTCTGCTCTCTGTCACCTATGAGATATCATCAATGTAACATTTTACATCCATCCTGCTCTCTAACTCCACCTTTCTGCTCTCTGTCACCTATGAGATATCATCAATGTAACATTTTACATCCATCCTGCTCTCTAACTCCACCTTCCTGCTCTCTGTCACCTGTGAGATATCATCAATGTAACATTTTACATCCATCCTGCTCTCTAACTCCACCTTCCTGCTCTCTGTCACCTATGAGATATCATCAATGTAACATTTTACATCCATCCTGCTCTCTAACTCCACCTTCCTGCTCTCTGTCACCTATGAGATATCATCAATGTAACATTTTACATCCATCCTGCTTTCTAACTCCACCTTCCTGCTCTCTGTCACCTGTGAGATATCATCAATGTAACATTTTACATCCATCCTGCTCTCTAACTCCACCTTCCTGCTCTCTGTCACCTATGAGATATCATCAATTACATTTTACATCCATCCTGCTCTCTAACTCCACCTTCCTGCTCTCTGTCACCTATGAGATATCATCAATGTAACATTTTACATCCATCCTGCTCTCTAACTCCACCTTCCTGCTCTCTGTCACCTATGAGATATCATCAATTACATCCATCCTGCTCTCTAACTCCACCTTCCTGCTCTCTGTCACCTATGAGATATCATCAATGTAACATTTTACATCCATCCTGCTCTCTAACTCCACCTTCCTGCTCTCTGTCACCTATGAGATATCATCAATTACATCCATCCTGCTCTCTAACTCCACCTTCCTGCTCTCTGTCACCTATGAGATATCATCAATTACATTTTACATCCATCCTGCTCTCTAACTCCACCTTCCTGCTCTCTGTCACCTATGAGATATCATCAATGTAACATTTTACATCCATCCTGCTCTCTAACTCCACCTTCCTGCTCTCTGTCACCTGTGAGATATCATCAATTACATTTTACATCCATCCTGCTCTCTAACTCCACCTTCCTGCTCTCTGTCACCTATGAGATATCATCAATTACATTTTACATCCATCCTGCTCTCTAACTCCACCTTCCTGCTCTCTGTCACCTATGAGATATCATCAATGTAACATTTTACATCCATCCTGCTCTCTAACTCCACCTTCCTGCTCTCTGTCACCTATGAGATATCATCAATGTAACATTTGACATCCACCCTGCTCTCTAACTCCACCTTCCTGCTCTCTATCACCTATGAGATATCATCAATGTAACATTGGACATCCATCCTGCTCTCTAACTCCACCTTCCTGCTCTCTGTCACATGGGAGATATCATCAATGATGACATTTTACATCCATCCTGCTCTCCAACTCCACCTTCTTGCTTTCTGTCGCCTGTGAGATATCATCAATGATGATATTTTACATCCATCCTGCTCTCTGTCGCCTGCAGCACAAACTCTACTGCTCACTCACTCCGTGCGGACACGCTTGTTGGATGTTTGCAGACACTTGCTGAATATCAATGATGATATTTTAGGAGTACAGTTGGTGAAATATAAATATGAGATATAATCAATGATGACATTTAAGGAGTACAGTTAGTGAAATATAAATATGATATAATCAATGATTTTTTTTGTGAGTAGTTGAAATATAAATATGAGGTATAACCAATGATATTTTATGAGTACATTTGAAAGATATAGATGATATATTATCCATTATGATACAGTTGTTGAAATATAAATATGGTGAGATATAATCAATGATGATATTTTCTTAGTACAGTTGAAATATAAATATAATCAATATTTGGAGTCCATTTAGTGAATTATAAATATGAGATATAATCAATGATATTTTGAGTACAGTTGAAATATGAATATGATGAGATATAATCAATATTTTATGAGTACAGTTAAAATATAAATATGATATAATCGATGATAACATTTTACAAGTACAATTGTTGAAATAAATATGAGATATAATAAATGATAGTTTATGAGTACAATTGTTGAAATATAAATGAGATATCATCATTGATGATATTTTAGGAGTACAGTTGAAATATAAATATGATGAGATATAATCACTTATATTTTATGAGTCCAGTTGTTGAAATATAAATATGAGACATAACCAGTGATGATATTTTTATGAGTCCAGTTGAAATATAAATATCTGATATAATCGATGATATTTTAAGTGCAGTTAGTGAAATATAAATATGATGAAATATAATCAATGATGATATTTTAGGTGTACAGTTGAAATATAAATATGACACATCAATGATACTTTGAGTACAGTTGTTGAAACAAAAATATGAGATATAATCAGTGATAATATTTTATGAGTAGTTTTTGAAATAAATATAATGAGATATAATCAATGATGATATTTTGATTAGTTGTTGAAATATTGAGATAAAATCAATGATGATATTTTATGAGTACAGTTGAAATATAAATATGATATAATCAATAATATTTTATGAGTACAGTTCAAATATAAATACGAGATGTAATCAATGATGATAATTTATGAGTACAACTGTTGAAATATAAACATGAGATATAATCAATGATGATATTTTATGGGTCCAGTTAGTGAAATGTAAATATGAGATATAAATCAATTATATTTTAAGACTCTAGTTGTGAAATATAATTATGATGAGATATAATCAATGATAATATTTCATGAGTACAGTGGTTGAAATACAAATATGAGATATAATCAATGATTATCTTTTAAGAGTCCAGTTGTGAAAGATGATATAATCATTGATATTTCATGAGTGCAATTGTTGAAATATAAATATGATGAGATATAATCAATACATCATGAGTACAGTGGTTGAAATAAATATGAGATATAATCAATTATAATCTTTTAAGAGTCAATTGGTGAAATATAAATATGATTAGATATAATCAATGATAATATTTCATGAGTACAGTGGTTGAAATATGCATATGATGAGATATAATCAATGATATTTCATGAGTACAGTTGGTGACATACGAGATATAATCAATGGTATTTTATGAGTCCAGTTGTGAACTATAAATATGAGATATTATCAATGATAATAATTAATGAGTACAGTTGGTGAAATATAAATATGTGATATAATCAATTATGTAAAAAAATTAAGAGTCCAGTAGTGAAATATAAATATGAGATATAATCAATGATATTTCATGAGCACAGTTGGTGAAACATGAGATATAATCAATGATAATGTATGAGTGCAGTTGTGAAATATAAATATGATGAGATATAATCAATGATCATATTTCATGAGAGTAGAGGCGACAGAAGTGTAGCATGGCAGCTAAAAAATAATCCTCCAGAATAAAAATAATCCTTCAGAATAAAAGGCTGAGAGAAATATTATTTTAGCCTTCATGCAAGTGGAAGAAGCTTCACACTTTTTTTTCTTGCTGTTTATTCGGCTGCTGCTGGCACTAATGTGAAAAATGTCTCTGTTGGTTTTGTTCCCGCCGCCTGAATATACAATCACTTCCTCTTTCATGGATCATGTGACCTTCTGTCGACCACATGACTTAACACTTCATGATGTCATTATTTACACACAACATTAGTCAATGATTTTTCATCGTGTGTGTGTGTGTGTGTGTGTGTGTGTGTGTGTGTGTGTGTGTGTGTGTGTGTGTGTGTGTGTGTGTGTGTACCTGCAGTTTGGAGGTGATGTTGTCACACTCGGCCATGAGTTGGGGGATTATCTCTGCCTGCTTCCTCAGGTTCTCTACCTCCTACACGAGACAAACGATGTTAGACAACAATCACATAATGAAGCACTGATGTCATCAGATGATGTAATGATGCAGAATATTCTAGTATTTTGGACTATATTGTATTTGTATCTGATAATGGTCCGCCCGCCAAGTCAGTTAAAGGAGCTATATGTAATAATGTCATGCCAAGTCAGTTAAAGGAGCTATATGTAATAATGTCATGCCAAGTCAGTTAAAGGAGCTATATGTAATAATGTCATGTCAAGTCAGTTAAAGGAGCTATATGTAATAATGTCATGTCAAGTCAGTTAAAGGAGCTATATGTAATAATGTCATGCCTAGTCAGTTAAAGGAGCTATATGTAATAATGTCATGTCAAGTCAGTTAAAGGAGCTATATGTAATAATGTCATGCCAAGTCAGTTAAAGGAGCTATATGTAATAATGTCATGCCAAGTCAGTTAAAGGAGCTATATGTAATAATGTCATGCCAAGTCAGTTAAAGGAGCTATATGTAATAATGTCATGCCAAGTCAGTTAAAGGAGCTATATGTAATAATGTCATGTCAAGTCAGTTAAAGGAGCTATATGTAATAATGTCATGCCAAGTCAGTTAAAGGAGCTATATGTAATAATGTCATGCCAAGTCAGTTAAAGGAGCTATATGTAATAATGTCATGCCAAGTCAGTTAAAGGAGTCATATGTAATAATGTCATGCCAAGTCAGTTAAAGGAGCTATATGTAATAATGTCATGTCAAGTCAGTTAAAGGAGCTATATGTAATAATGTCATGCCAAGTCAGTTAAAGGAGCTATATGTAATAATGTCATGCCAAGTCAGTTAAAGGAGCTATATGTAATAATGTCATGCCAAGTCAGTTAAAGGAGCTATATGTAATAATGTCATGCCAAGTCAGTTAAAGGAGCTATATGTAATAATGTCATGCCAAGTCAGTTAAAGGAGCTATATGTAATAATGTCATGCCAAGTCAGTTAAAGGAGCCGTATGTAATAATGTCATGCCAAGTCAGTTAAAGGAGCTATATGTAATAATGTCATGTCAAGTCAGTTAAAGGAGCTATATGTAATAATGTCATGTCAAGTCAGTTAAAGGAGCTATATGTAATAATGTCATGTCAAGTCAGTTAAAGGAGCTATATGTAATAATGTCATGTCAAGTCAGTTAAAGGAGCTATATGTAATAATGTCATGTCAAGTCAGTTAAAGGAGCTATATGTAATAATGTCATGTCAAGTCAGTTAAAGGAGCTATATGTAATAATGTCATGCCAAGTCAGTTAAAGGAGCTATATGTAATAATGTCATGTCAAGTCAGTTAAAGGAGCTATATGTAATAATGTCATGCCAAGTCAGTTAAAGGAGCTATATGTAATAATGTCATGCCAAGTCAGTTAAAGGAGCTATATGTAATAATGTCATGTCAAGTCAGTTAAAGGAGCTATATGTAATAATGTCATGCCAAGTCAGTTAAAGGAGTCATATGTAATAATGTCATGCCAAGTCAGTTAAAGGAGCTATATGTAATAATGTCATGCCAAGTCAGTTAAAGGAGCTATATGTAATAATGTCATGCCAAGTCAGTTAAAGGAGCTATATGTAATAATGTCATGCCAAGTCAGTTAAAGGAGCTATATGTAATAATGTCATGCCAAGTCAGTTAAAGGAGCTATATGTAATAATGTCATGCCAAGTCAGTTAAAAGAGCTATATGTAATAATGTCATGCCAAGTCAGTTAAAGGAGCTATATGTAATAATGTCATGCCAAGTCAGTTAAAGGAGCTATATGTAATAATGTCATGCCAAGTCAGTTAAAGGAGCCATATGTAATAATGTCATGCCAAGTCAGTTAAAGGAGCTATATGTAACAATGTCATGCCAAGTCAGTTAAAGGAGCTATATGTAATAATGTCATGCCAAGTCAGTTAAAGGAGCTATATGTAATAATGTCATGTCAAGTCAGTTAAAGGAGCTATATGTAATAATGTCATGCCAAGTCAGTTAAAGGAGCCATATGTAATAATGTCATGCCAAGTCAGTTAAAGGAGCTATATGTAATAATGTCATGCCAAGTCAGTTAAAGGAGCTATATGTAATAATGTCATGCCAAGTCAGTTAAAGGAGCTATATGTAATAATGTCATGCCAAGTCAGTTAAAGGAGCTATATGTAATAATGTCATGCCAAGTCAGTTAAAGGAGCTATATGTAATAATGTCATGTCAAGTCAGTTAAAGGAGCTATATGTAATAATGTCATGCCAAATCAGTTAAAGGAGCTATATGTAATAATGTCATGCCAAGTCAGTTAAAGGAGCCGTATGTAATAATGTCATGCCAAGTCAGTTAAAGGAGCTATATGTAATAATGTCATGCCAAGTCAGTTAAAGGAGCTATATGTAATAATGTCATGTCAAGTCAGTTAAAGGAGCTATATGTAATAATGTCATGCCAAGTCAGTTAAAGGAGCTATATGTAATAATGTCATGTCAAGTCAGTTAAAGGAGCTATATGTAATAATGTCATGCCAAGTCAGTTAAAGGAGCTATATGTAATAATGTCATGTCAAGTCAGTTAAAGGAGCCGTATGTAATAATGTCATGCCAAGTCAGTTAAAGGAGCTATATGTAATAATGTCATGTCAAGTCAGTTAAAGGAGCTATATGTAATAATGTCATGCCAAGTCAGTTAAAGGAGCTATATGTAATAATGTCATGCCAAGTCAGTTAAAGGAGTCATATGTAATAATGTCATGCCAAGTCAGTTAAAGGAGCTATATGTAATAATGTCATGTCAAGTCAGTTAAAGGAGCTATATGTAATAATGTCATGCCAAGTCAGTTAAAGGAGCTATATGTAATAATGTCATGCCAAGTCAGTTAAAGGAGCTATATGTAATAATGTCATGCCAAGTCAGTTAAAGGAGCTATATGTAATAATGTCATGCCAAGTCAGTTAAAGGAGCTATATGTAATAATGTCATGCCAAGTCAGTTAAAGGAGCTATATGTAATAATGTCATGCCAAGTCAGTTAAAGGAGCTATATGTAATAATGTCATGCCAAGTCAGTTAAAGGAGCTATATGTAATAATGTCATGTCAAGTCAGTTAAAGGAGCTATATGTAATAATGTCATGCCAAGTCAGTTAAAGGAGCTATATGTAATAATGTCATGCCAAGTCAGTTAAAGGAGCTATATGTAATAATGTCATGCCAAGTCAGTTAAAGGAGCTATATGTAATAATGTCATGCCAAGTCAGTTAAAGGAGCTATATGTAATAATGTCATGTCAAGTCAGTTAAAGGAGCTATATGTAATAATGTCATGCCAAGTCAGTTAAAGGAGCTATATGTAATAATGTCATGCCAAGTCAGTTAAAGGAGCTATATGTAATAATGTCATGCCAAGTCAGTTAAAGGAGTCATATGTAATAATGTCATGCCAAGTCAGTTAAAGGAGCTATATGTAATAATGTCATGTCAAGTCAGTTAAAGGAGCTATATGTAATAATGTCATGCCAAGTCAGTTAAAGGAGCTATATGTAATAATGTCATGCCAAGTCAGTTAAAGGAGCTATATGTAATAATGTCATGCCAAGTCAGTTAAAGGAGCTATATGTAATAATGTCATGCCAAGTCAGTTAAAGGAGCTATATGTAATAATGTCATGCCAAGTCAGTTAAAGGAGCTATATGTAATAATGTCATGCCAAGTCAGTTAAAGGAGCCGTATGTAATAATGTCATGCCAAGTCAGTTAAAGGAGCTATATGTAATAATGTCATGTCAAGTCAGTTAAAGGAGCTATATGTAATAATGTCATGTCAAGTCAGTTAAAGGAGCTATATGTAATAATGTCATGTCAAGTCAGTTAAAGGAGCTATATGTAATAATGTCATGTCAAGTCAGTTAAAGGAGCTATATGTAATAATGTCATGTCAAGTCAGTTAAAGGAGCTATATGTAATAATGTCATGTCAAGTCAGTTAAAGGAGCTATATGTAATAATGTCATGCCAAGTCAGTTAAAGGAGCTATATGTAATAATGTCATGTCAAGTCAGTTAAAGGAGCTATATGTAATAATGTCATGCCAAGTCAGTTAAAGGAGCTATATGTAATAATGTCATGCCAAGTCAGTTAAAGGAGCTATATGTAATAATGTCATGTCAAGTCAGTTAAAGGAGCTATATGTAATAATGTCATGCCAAGTCAGTTAAAGGAGTCATATGTAATAATGTCATGCCAAGTCAGTTAAAGGAGCTATATGTAATAATGTCATGCCAAGTCAGTTAAAGGAGCTATATGTAATAATGTCATGCCAAGTCAGTTAAAGGAGCTATATGTAATAATGTCATGCCAAGTCAGTTAAAGGAGCTATATGTAATAATGTCATGCCAAGTCAGTTAAAGGAGCTATATGTAATAATGTCATGCCAAGTCAGTTAAAAGAGCTATATGTAATAATGTCATGCCAAGTCAGTTAAAGGAGCTATATGTAATAATGTCATGCCAAGTCAGTTAAAGGAGCTATATGTAATAATGTCATGCCAAGTCAGTTAAAGGAGCCATATGTAATAATGTCATGCCAAGTCAGTTAAAGGAGCTATATGTAACAATGTCATGCCAAGTCAGTTAAAGGAGCTATATGTAATAATGTCATGCCAAGTCAGTTAAAGGAGCTATATGTAATAATGTCATGTCAAGTCAGTTAAAGGAGCTATATGTAATAATGTCATGCCAAGTCAGTTAAAGGAGCCATATGTAATAATGTCATGCCAAGTCAGTTAAAGGAGCTATATGTAATAATGTCATGCCAAGTCAGTTAAAGGAGCTATATGTAATAATGTCATGCCAAGTCAGTTAAAGGAGCTATATGTAATAATGTCATGCCAAGTCAGTTAAAGGAGCTATATGTAATAATGTCATGCCAAGTCAGTTAAAGGAGCTATATGTAATAATGTCATGTCAAGTCAGTTAAAGGAGCTATATGTAATAATGTCATGCCAAATCAGTTAAAGGAGCTATATGTAATAATGTCATGCCAAGTCAGTTAAAGGAGCCGTATGTAATAATGTCATGCCAAGTCAGTTAAAGGAGCTATATGTAATAATGTCATGCCAAGTCAGTTAAAGGAGCTATATGTAATAATGTCATGTCAAGTCAGTTAAAGGAGCTATATGTAATAATGTCATGCCAAGTCAGTTAAAGGAGCTATATGTAATAATGTCATGTCAAGTCAGTTAAAGGAGCTATATGTAATAATGTCATGCCAAGTCAGTTAAAGGAGCTATATGTAATAATGTCATGTCAAGTCAGTTAAAGGAGCCGTATGTAATAATGTCATGCCAAGTCAGTTAAAGGAGCTATATGTAATAATGTCATGTCAAGTCAGTTAAAGGAGCTATATGTAATAATGTCATGCCAAGTCAGTTAAAGGAGCTATATGTAATAATGTCATGCCAAGTCAGTTAAAGGAGTCATATGTAATAATGTCATGCCAAGTCAGTTAAAGGAGCTATATGTAATAATGTCATGTCAAGTCAGTTAAAGGAGCTATATGTAATAATGTCATGCCAAGTCAGTTAAAGGAGCTATATGTAATAATGTCATGCCAAGTCAGTTAAAGGAGCTATATGTAATAATGTCATGCCAAGTCAGTTAAAGGAGCTATATGTAATAATGTCATGCCAAGTCAGTTAAAGGAGCTATATGTAATAATGTCATGCCAAGTCAGTTAAAGGAGCTATATGTAATAATGTCATGCCAAGTCAGTTAAAGGAGCTATATGTAATAATGTCATGCCAAGTCAGTTAAAGGAGCTATATGTAATAATGTCATGTCAAGTCAGTTAAAGGAGCTATATGTAATAATGTCATGTCAAGTCAGTTAAAGGAGCTATATGTAATAATGTCATGCCTAGTCAGTTAAAGGAGCTATATGTAATAATGTCATGTCAAGTCAGTTAAAGGAGCTATATGTAATAATGTCATGCCAAGTCAGTTAAAGGAGCTATATGTAATAATGTCATGCCAAGTCAGTTAAAGGAGCTATATGTAATAATGTCATGCCAAGTCAGTTAAAGGAGCTATATGTAATAATGTCATGCCAAGTCAGTTAAAGGAGCTATATGTAATAATGTCATGTCAAGTCAGTTAAAGGAGCTATATGTAATAATGTCATGCCAAGTCAGTTAAAGGAGCTATATGTAATAATGTCATGCCAAGTCAGTTAAAGGAGCTATATGTAATAATGTCATGCCAAGTCAGTTAAAGGAGTCATATGTAATAATGTCATGCCAAGTCAGTTAAAGGAGCTATATGTAATAATGTCATGTCAAGTCAGTTAAAGGAGCTATATGTAATAATGTCATGCCAAGTCAGTTAAAGGAGCTATATGTAATAATGTCATGCCAAGTCAGTTAAAGGAGCTATATGTAATAATGTCATGCCAAGTCAGTTAAAGGAGCTATATGTAATAATGTCATGCCAAGTCAGTTAAAGGAGCTATATGTAATAATGTCATGCCAAGTCAGTTAAAGGAGCTATATGTAATAATGTCATGCCAAGTCAGTTAAAGGAGCCGTATGTAATAATGTCATGCCAAGTCAGTTAAAGGAGCTATATGTAATAATGTCATGTCAAGTCAGTTAAAGGAGCTATATGTAATAATGTCATGTCAAGTCAGTTAAAGGAGCTATATGTAATAATGTCATGTCAAGTCAGTTAAAGGAGCTATATGTAATAATGTCATGTCAAGTCAGTTAAAGGAGCTATATGTAATAATGTCATGTCAAGTCAGTTAAAGGAGCTATATGTAATAATGTCATGTCAAGTCAGTTAAAGGAGCTATATGTAATAATGTCATGCCAAGTCAGTTAAAGGAGCTATATGTAATAATGTCATGTCAAGTCAGTTAAAGGAGCTATATGTAATAATGTCATGCCAAGTCAGTTAAAGGAGCTATATGTAATAATGTCATGCCAAGTCAGTTAAAGGAGCTATATGTAATAATGTCATGTCAAGTCAGTTAAAGGAGCTATATGTAATAATGTCATGCCAAGTCAGTTAAAGGAGTCATATGTAATAATGTCATGCCAAGTCAGTTAAAGGAGCTATATGTAATAATGTCATGCCAAGTCAGTTAAAGGAGCTATATGTAATAATGTCATGCCAAGTCAGTTAAAGGAGCTATATGTAATAATGTCATGCCAAGTCAGTTAAAGGAGCTATATGTAATAATGTCATGCCAAGTCAGTTAAAGGAGCTATATGTAATAATGTCATGCCAAGTCAGTTAAAAGAGCTATATGTAATAATGTCATGCCAAGTCAGTTAAAGGAGCTATATGTAATAATGTCATGCCAAGTCAGTTAAAGGAGCTATATGTAATAATGTCATGCCAAGTCAGTTAAAGGAGCCATATGTAATAATGTCATGCCAAGTCAGTTAAAGGAGCTATATGTAACAATGTCATGCCAAGTCAGTTAAAGGAGCTATATGTAATAATGTCATGCCAAGTCAGTTAAAGGAGCTATATGTAATAATGTCATGTCAAGTCAGTTAAAGGAGCTATATGTAATAATGTCATGCCAAGTCAGTTAAAGGAGCCATATGTAATAATGTCATGCCAAGTCAGTTAAAGGAGCTATATGTAATAATGTCATGCCAAGTCAGTTAAAGGAGCTATATGTAATAATGTCATGCCAAGTCAGTTAAAGGAGCTATATGTAATAATGTCATGCCAAGTCAGTTAAAGGAGCTATATGTAATAATGTCATGCCAAGTCAGTTAAAGGAGCTATATGTAATAATGTCATGTCAAGTCAGTTAAAGGAGCTATATGTAATAATGTCATGCCAAATCAGTTAAAGGAGCTATATGTAATAATGTCATGCCAAGTCAGTTAAAGGAGCCGTATGTAATAATGTCATGCCAAGTCAGTTAAAGGAGCTATATGTAATAATGTCATGCCAAGTCAGTTAAAGGAGCTATATGTAATAATGTCATGTCAAGTCAGTTAAAGGAGCTATATGTAATAATGTCATGCCAAGTCAGTTAAAGGAGCTATATGTAATAATGTCATGTCAAGTCAGTTAAAGGAGCTATATGTAATAATGTCATGCCAAGTCAGTTAAAGGAGCTATATGTAATAATGTCATGTCAAGTCAGTTAAAGGAGCCGTATGTAATAATGTCATGCCAAGTCAGTTAAAGGAGCTATATGTAATAATGTCATGTCAAGTCAGTTAAAGGAGCTATATGTAATAATGTCATGCCAAGTCAGTTAAAGGAGCTATATGTAATAATAATGTCATGCCAAGTCAGTTAAAGGAGCTATATGTAATAATGTCATGTCAAGTCAGTTAAAGGAGCTATATGTAATAATGTCATGGCAAGTCAGTTAAAGGAGCCATATGTAATAATGTCATGCCAAGTCAGTTAAAGGAGCTATATGTAATAATGTCATGCCAAGTCAGTTAAAGGAGCTATATGTAGTAATGTCATGTCAAGTCAGTTAAAGGAGCTATATGTAATAATGTCATGTCAAGTCAGTTAAAGGAGCTATATGTAATAATGTCATGCCAAGTCAGTTAAAGGAGCTATATGTAATAATGTCATGCCAAGTCAGTTAAAGGAGCTATATGTAATAATGTCATGCCAAGTCAGTTAAAGGAGCTATATGTAATAATGTCATGCCAAGTCAGTTAAAGGAGCTATATGTAATAATGTCATGCCAAGTCAGTTAAAGGAGCTATATGTAATAATGTCATGCCAAGTCAGTTAAAGGAGCTATATGTAATAATGTCATGTCAAGTCAGTTAAAGGAGCTATATGTAATAATGTCATGCCAAGTCAGTTAAAGGAGCTATATGTAATAATGTCATGCCAAGTCAGTTAAAGGAGCCGTATGTAATAATGTCATGCCAAGTCAGTTAAAGGAGCTATATGTAATAATGTCATGCCAAGTCAGTTAAAGGAGCTATATGTAATAATGTCATGCCAAGTCAGTTAAAGGAGCTATATGTAATAATGTCATGACAAGTCAGTTAAAGGAGCTATATGTAATAATGTCATGTCAAGTCAGTTAAAGGAGCTATATGTAATAATGTCATGTCAAGTCAGTTAAAGGAGCTATATGTAATAATGTCATGCCCAGTCAGTTAAAGGAGCTATATGTAATAATGTCATGCCAAGTCAGTTAAAGGAGCTATATGTAATAATGTCATGCCAAGTCAGTTAAAGGAGCTATATGTAATAATGTCATGCCAAGTCAGTTAAAGGAGCTATATGTAATAATGTCATGTCAAGTCAGTTAAAGGAGCTATATGTAATAATGTCATGCCAAGTCAGTTAAAGGAGCTATATGTAATAATGTCATGCCAAGTCAGTTAAAGGAGCTATATGTAATAATGTCATGCCAAGTCAGTTAAAGGAGCTCTATGTAATAATGTCATGCCAAGTCAGTTAAAGGAGCTATATGTAATAATGTCATGCCAAGTCAGTTAAAGGAGCTATATGTAGTAATGTCATGTCAAGTCAGTTAAAGGAGCTATATGTAATAATGTCATGTCAAGTCAGTTAAAGGAGCTATATGTAATAATGTCATGCCAAGTCAGTTAAAGGAGCTATATGTAATAATGTCATGCCAAGTCAGTTAAAGGAGCTATATGTAATAATGTCATGCCAAGTCAGTTAAAGGAGCTATATGTAATAATGTCATGCCAAGTCAGTTAAAGGAGCTATATGTAATAATGTCATGCCAAGTCAGTTAAAGGAGCTATATGTAATAATGTCATGCCAAGTCAGTTAAAGGAGCTATATGTAATAATGTCATGTCAAGTCAGTTAAAGGAGCTATATGTAATAATGTCATGCCAAGTCAGTTAAAGGAGCTATATGTAATAATGTCATGCCAAGTCAGTTAAAGGAGCCGTATGTAATAATGTCATGCCAAGTCAGTTAAAGGAGCTATATGTAATAATGTCATGCCAAGTCAGTTAAAGGAGCTATATGTAATAATGTCATGCCAAGTCAGTTAAAGGAGCTATATGTAATAATGTCCTGCCAAGTCAGTTAAAGGAGCTATATGTAATAATGTCATGCCAAGTCTGTTAAAGGAGCTATATGTAATAATGTCATGCCTAGTCAGTTAAAGGAGCTATATGTAATAATGTCATGCCAAGTCAGTTAAAGGAGCTATATGTAATAATGTCATGCCAAGTCAGTTAAAGGAGCTATATGTAATAATGTCATGCCAAGTCAGTTAAAGGAGCTATATGTAATAATGTCATGCCAAGTCAGTTAAAGGAGCTCTATGTAATAATGTCATGCCAAGTCAGTTAAAGGAGCTATATGTAATAATGTCATGCCAAGTCAGTTAAAGGAGCTCTATGTAATAATGTCATGCCAAGTCAGTTAAAGGAGCTATATGTAATAATGTCCTGCCAAGTCAGTTAAAGGAGCTATATGTAATAATGTCATGCCAAGTCTGTTAAAGGAGCTATATGTAATAATGTCATGCCTAGTCAGTTAAAGGAGCTATATGTAATAATGTCATGCCAAGTCAGTTAAAGGAGCTATATGTAATAATGTCATGCCAAGTCAGTTAAAGGAGCTATATGTAATAATGTCATGCCAAGTCAGTTAAAGGAGCTATATGTAATAATGTCATGCCAAGTCAGTTAAAGGAGCTATATGTAATAATGTCATGTCAAGTCAGTTAAAGGAGCTATATGTAATAATGTCATGTCAAGTCAGTTAAAGGAGCTATATGTAATAATGTCATGTCAAGTCAGTTAAAGGAGCTATATGTAATAATGTCATGCCAAGTCAGTTAAAGGAGCTATATGTAATAATGTCATGCCAAGTCAGTTAAAGGAGCCATATGTAATAATGTCATGCCAAGTCAGTTAAAGGAGCTATATGTAATATTGTCATGTCAAGTCAGTTAAAGGAGCTATATGTAATAATGTCATGTCAAGTCAGTTAAAGGAGCCATATGTAATAATGTCATGTCAAGTCAGTTAAAGGAGCTATATGTAATAATGTCATGCCAAGTCAGTTAAAGGAGCTATATGTAATAATGTCATGCCAAGTCAGTTAAAGGAGCTATATGTAATAATGTCATGCCAAGTCAGTTAAAGGAGCCGTATGTAATAATGTCATGCCAAGTCAGTTAAAGGAGCCATATGTAATAATGTCATGTCAAGTCAGTTAAAGGAGCTATATGTAATAATGTCATGCCAAGTCAGTTAAAGGAGCTATATGTAATAATGTCATGTCAAGTCAGTTAAAGGAGCTATATGTAATAATGTCATGCCAAGTCAGTTAAAGGAGCTATATGTAATAATGTCATGCCAAGTCAGTTAAAGGAGCTATATGTAATAATGTCATGCCAAGTCAGTTAAAGGAGCTATATGTAATAATGTCATGTCAAGTCAGTTAAAGGAGCTATATGTAATAATGTCATGTCAAGTCAGTTAAAGGAGCTATATGTAATAATGTCATGCCAAGTCAGTTAAAGGAGCTATATGTAATAATGTCATGTCAAGTCAGTTAAAGGAGCTATATGTAATAATGTCATGTCAAGTCAGTTAAAGGAGCTATATGTAATAATGTCATGCCAAGTCAGTTAAAGGAGCTATATGTAATAATGTCATGCCAAGTCAGTTAAAGGAGCTATATGTAATAATGTCATGCCAAGTCAGTTAAAGGAGCTATATGTAATAATGTCATGCCAAGTCAGTTAAAGGAGCTATATGTAATAATGTCATGCCAAGTCAGTTAAAGGAGCCGTATGTAATAATGTCATGCCAAGTCAGTTAAAGGAGCTATATGTAATAATGTCATGCCAAGTCAGTTAAAGGAGCTATATGTAATAATGTCATGTCAAGTCAGTTAAAGGAGCTATATGTAATAATGTCATGTCAAGTCAGTTAAAGGAGCCATATGTAATAATGTCATGTCAAGTCAGTTAAAGGAGCTATATGTAATAATGTCATGTCAAGTCAGTTAAAGGAGCTATATGTAATAATGTCATGTCAAGTCAGTTAAAGGAGCTATATGTAATAATGTCATGTCAAGTCAGTTAAAGGAGCTATATGTAATAATGTCATGTCAAGTCAGTTAAAGGAGCTATATGTAATAATGTCATGTCAAGTCAGTTAAAGGAGCCATATGTAATAATGTCATGTCAAGTCAGTTAAAGGAGCCGTATGTAATAATGTCATGTCAAGTCAGTTAAAGGAGCTATATGTAATAATGTCATGTCAAGTCAGTTAAAGGAGCTATATGTAATAATGTCATGTCAAGTCAGTTAAAGGAGCTATATGTAATAATGTCATGTCAAGTCAGTTAAAGGAGCTATATGTAATAATGTCATGTCAAGTCAGTTAAAGGAGCCGTATGTAATAATGTCATGTCAAGTCAGTTAAAGGAGCTATATGTAATAATGTCATGCCAAGCCAGTTAAAGGAGCTATATGTAATAATGTCATGCCTAGTCAGTTAAAGGAGCCATATGTAATAATGTCATGCCAAGTCAGTTAAAGGAGCCATATGTAATAATGTCATGTCAAGTCAGTTAAAGGAGCTATATGTAATAATGTCATGCCAAGCCAGTTAAAGGAGCTATATGTAATAATGTCATGCCTAGTCAGTTAAAGGAGCCATATGTAATAATGTCATGCCAAGTCAGTTAAAGGAGCTATATGTAATAATGTCATGTCAAGTCAGTTAAAGGAGCTATATGTAATAATGTCATGTCAAGTCAGTTAAAGGAGCTATATGTAATAATGTCATGTCAATTAAAGGAGCTATATGTAATAATGTCAAGTCAGTTAAAGGAGCTATATGTAATAATGTCAAGTCAGTTAAAGGAGCTATATGTAATAATGTCATGTCAAGTCAGTTAAAGGAGCTATATGTAATAATGTCATGCCAAGTCTTTGCCACCAAAAGCATCAGAACAAACAAAGTTACCTGAGCAGGTGTTGATGAATAAAAATGTACTTCCTACAAAGTAAAAGTAGAATCAGTCTCACCTGCTCTTTGTCACGTAGCTCCGCCTCCAACTGCTGCACACGCACTGAAAGTTCTGCGTTCCTTTGCTGCTCCTGACCCGCCTCCTGGCACTGCAACTCCAGCTCTGCAATCTGAACACACACACACACACACACACACACACACACACACACACACACACACACACACACACACACACACACACACACACACACACACACACACACACACACACTCTGTAAAATGGACACCACCTTTGTTAAGATGAGCACCACCTTTTCAGTTGTCCATCTATGTAAACCCTGTCTGTGTTAGACGTTGTCTTCCTCCTCTGTAGTACCAACCCTAGCACTCTGCTTTTGATGTTGTTCAGTACCTCAGCTGTGACTAGTACTACATGCACAACAAACTAGGGTGGTGTTACACAGCTGTGACTAGTACAGCGTTTCTCAAAGTGTGGGGCGCGCCCCACTGGTGGGGAATAGAGACATGACAGGAACGGGAGGAAATTTCACTTTAAATTTTTTTTATTATCATTATATTCTTAGATTTTTTTTTTTTTTTACTATGCTTTCATTTTCTATACACACTGTAAATCACTTTGTGATTCTGTCTGTGAAATCCGCTCTATAAATAAATGTAAATTACCGGTAGACATAGCAACAGTAACTAATGGGGGCGGGGCTAAGCGGAACAAACTTCCGCGCGGATGGGTAGCAGGCTAATGTGTGGACCACAATTACACAAATATATACATTTGTGACTCGCACCTCAAAGGTCGTCGAGCCAGAGCCAGCGCCTGCAGAGAAACAAAAATGTGACGGGCACACACTGTGTCATTCACCGGGAAGCACTCGCGTCAAGGCAGCTCAGCCCCGAACTCAATGAGGTTTTAACAGATGTTGTGAGCGCGGTCAATTTGATCAAAACACGACCACTGAAAGTGCGACTGTTCTCTGCACTGTGTGAGGAAATATGAGCTGATCATACAGCCGTGCTGTTTCACAGTGAAGCAAGGTGGCTCTCCTGGGGCAAAGTGCTGTCACTTGCCCTGTCTTGCCAAATGCATAGCTCCTCCTTTTTTTTTTTTTTGCAAAGATTGCAAAGTGGCACTTTTATTGTATTTATTATTGAACTTGATGCAAGTTATTTGATTTATTATTGAACTTGATGCAAGTTATAACACTTTTATTTGATTTATTATTGAACTTGATGCAAGTTATAACACTTTTTTTGATTTATTATTGAACGTGATGCAAGTTATAACACTTTTTTTGATTTATTATTGAATTGATGCAAGTTATAACACTTTTGTTTGATTTATTATTGAACTTGATGCAAGTTATAACACTTTTTTATTTATTTATTATTGAACTTGATGCAAGTTATAACACTTTTGTTTGATTTATTATTGAACTTGATGCAAGTTATAACACTTTTTTATTTATTTATTATTGAACTTGATGCAAGTTATAACACTTTTTTTGATTTATTATTGAATTGATGCAAGTTATAACACTTTTGTTTGATTTATTATTGAACTTGATGCAAGTTATAACACTTTTATTTGATTTATTATTGAACTTGATGCAAGTTATAACACTTTTTTATTTATTTATTATTGAACTTGATGCAAGTTATAACACTTTTATTTGATTTATTATTGAACTTGATGCAAGTTATAACACTTTTGTTTGATTTATTATTGAACTTGATGCAAGTTATAACACTTTTTTATTTATTTATTATTGAACTTGATGCAAGTTATAACACTTTTTTTGATTTATTATTGAACTTGATGCAAGTTATTTGATTTATTATTGAACTTGATGCAAGTTATAACACTTTTATTTGATTTATTATTGAACTTGATGCAAGTTATAACACTTTTTTTGATTTATTATTGAACGTGATGCAAGTTATAACACTTTTTTTGATTTATTATTGAATTGATGCAAGTTATAACACTTTTGTTTGATTTATTATTGAACTTGATGCAAGTTATAACACTTTTTTATTTATTTATTATTGAACTTGATGCAAGTTATAACACTTTTATTTGATTTATTATTGAACTTGATGCAAGTTATAACACTTTTTTTGATTTATTATTGAACTTGATGCAAGTTATAACACTTTTTTTGATTTATTATTGAACTTGATGCAAGTTATAACACTTTTTTTGATTTATTATTGAACGTGATGCAAGTTATAACACTTTTTTTGATTTATTATTGAATTGATGCAAGTTATAACACTTTTGTTTGATTTATTATTGAACTTGATGCAAGTTATAACACTTTTATTTGATTTATTATTGAACTTGATGCAAGTTATAACACTTTTTTTGATTTATTATTGAACTTGATGCAAGTTATAACACTTTTTTGATTTATTATTGAACTTGATGCAAGTTATAACACTTTTTTATTTATTTATTATTGAACTTGATGCAAGTTATAACACTTTTATTTGATTTATTATTGAACTTGATGCAAGTTATAACACTTTTGTTTGATTTATTATTGAACTTGATGCAAGTTATAACACTTTTTTATTTATTTATTGTTGAACTTGATGCAAGTTATAACACTTTTTTTGATTTATTATTGAATTGATGCAAGTTATAACACTTTTGTTTGATTTATTATTGAACTTGATGCAAGTTATAACACTTTTATTTGATTTATTATTGAACTTGATGCAAGTTATAACACTTTTGTTTGATTTATTATTGAACTTGATGCAAGTTATAACACTTTTTTATTTATTTATTATTGAACTTGATGCAAGTTATAACACTTTTATTTGATTTATTATTGAACTTGATGCAAGTTATAACACTTTTTTTGATTTATTATTGAACTTGATGCAAGTTATAACACTTTTTTTGATTTATTATTGAACTTGATGCAAGTTATAACACTTTTTTGATTTATTATTGAACTTGATGCAAGTTATAACACTTTTTTGATTTATTATTGAACTTGATGCAAGTTATGACACTTTTGTTTTATTTATTATTGAACTTGATGGAAGTTATTTTATTTATTATTGAACTTGATGCAAGTTATACCACAGCTGCACAGTTATTTTATTTATTATTGAACTTGATGTTATTTTATGTTATTGAGTTTGAATGTATACAACTTGATGTTCAATAAATTTGAAAATGTTAAAGCTTGGCATTAGCGCTCTGTTGGGGCGATGGGGGCAGGTGGGGCTTGAAAACTCCCCCTTGTCCAAAGTGGGGGATGACAAAAAAAGTTTGAGAACCACTGGTCTAGTACTACATGCACAACAAACTAGGGTGGTGTTACTCAGCTGTGACTAGTACTACATGCACAACAAACTAGGGTGGTGTTACTCAGCTGTGACTTGCATCCAACACCTATTTAAAAACTGCACTGCACTTGTGTTTTATTTTGAAATCACTTCCTGGTCTGGTTCCCTCTTATTGGTGGTCTTTGATGTGTAGAGTCCAGGTACTGCAGACATGATGTTCCATGGTCTTGGAATGAAGTACTAAAGGGTCTGAGGTTACCTGAACTCATCACCTTTTGTCGAAGTGCGTCACTTTCCTCCTTGCAGGCGCTGACTTGCTTCTTCCACACGTCCATCTTGTTAGACGACTCATTCAAGTCCTGGACCAGCCTGGAGTTCTTCTCCCGAAGACTCTGGACCTCCGCCTCCCACCTGCTGCTGCTGCTGCAAGGACACATCATCTTGGTTGGGGGCCACATGTCACCAAGAACACATCATCTTGGTTGAGGGCCACATGTCACCAAGAACACATCATCTTGGTTGGGGGCCACATGTCACCAAGAACACATCATCTTGGTTGAGGGCCACTTGTCACCAAGAACACATCATCTTGGTTGGGGGCCACATGTCACCAAGAACACATCATCTTGGCTGAGGGCCACATGTCACCAAGAACACATCATCTTGGTTGGGGGCCACATGTCACCAAGAACACATCATCTTGGTTGGGGGCCACATGTCACCAAGAACACGTCATCTTGGTTGGGGGCCACATGTCACCAAGAACACATCATCTTGGTTGGGGGCCACGTTGCAAAGGTCAGAGGGCCACATGTCACATTAATATATTTTAGACTTGTTACAATTGTTTTGATGAGATTTGTTTAACAGATTGATGAATCTCTTATTTTGAAATGGTAAATCAAGATGACAAAAATATTGAAGCTTTTATTTAGAAAACATAAAATTGTTTGGAACATCAGAAAATATTCAAGTGTAGTTTTCTCTCAAAAATTAAAGTGCCTCTCAGCTTCACTATGATGTACATTATTATTATTATTATTACTATGATGTACATTATTATTATTATTATTACTATGATGTACATTATTATTACTATGATGTACATTATTATTATTATCATTACTATGATGTACATTATTATTATCATTACTATGATGTACATTACTATTATTACTATTATTATGTACATTATTATTATTATCATTACTATGATGTACATTATTATTACTATGATGTACATTACTATTACTATTATTATATACATTATTATTATTATTATTACTATGATGTACATTATTATTATTATTACTATGATGTACATTATTATTATTATTACTATGATGTACATTATTATTATTATTACTATGATGTGCATTATTATTATTATTATTACTATGATGTACATTATTATTATTATTAATATGATGTATATTATTATTATTATTATTACTATGATGTACATTATTATTATTACTATGATGTACAATATTATTATTATTATTACTATGATGTACATTATTATTATTATTATGTACATTATTATTATTATTACTATGATGTACATTATTATTATTATTACTATGATGTACATTACTATTATTATTATTATTATGTACATTATTATTATTATTATTATGTACATTATTATTATTACTATGATGTACATTATTATTATTATTACTATGATGTATATTATTATTATTATTATTATTACTATGATGTACATTATTATTATTATTACTATGATGTACAATATTATTATTATTATTACTATGATGTACATTATTATTATTATTATGTACATTATTATTATTATTACTATGATGTACATTATTATTATTATTACTATGATGTACATTACTATTATTATTATTATTATGTACATTATTATTATTATTATTATGTACATTATTATTATTACTATGATGTACATTATTATTATTATTATTACTATGATGTACATTATTATTATTATGTACATTACTATGATGTACATTATTATTATTATTATTATGTACATTATTATTATTATGATGTACATCATTATTATTATTATTATGATGTACATTATCATTATTATTATTATTATTATTATGTACATTATTATTATTACTATGATGTACATTATTATTATTATTACTATGATGTACATTATTATTATTAATATGATGTACATTATTATTATTACTATGATGTACATTATTATTATTATGTACATTACTATGATGTACATTATTATTATTATGTACATTATTATTATTATTATTATGTACATTATTATTATTATTATTACTATGATGTACATTATTATTATTATTATTACTATGATGTACATTATTATTATTGTTATGTACATTACTATGATGTATATTATTATTATTACTATGATGTACATTATTATTACTATGATGTACATTATTATTACTATTATTTTTATGTATATTACTATGATGTACATTATTATTATTATGTACATTATTACTATGATGTACATTATTATTATTATTGTTGTTATGTACATTACTATGATGTACATTATTATTGTTGTTATCATGTACATTATTATTGTTGTTATCATGTACATTATTACTATGATGTACATTATTATTATTATGTACATAATTACTATGATGTACATTATTATTATTGTTATTATGTACATTATGATGTACATTTTCATTGTTATCATGTACATTATTACTATGATGTACATTATATTATTATGATGGACATTATTACTATTTACATTAATATTATTATGCACATTATTGTGATGTACATTATTACGATGTCCATTATAATTATGTACATTATTATTATTATTATGTACATTATTATTATGACGTACAGTATTATTATTATGTACAATATTATATACATTAGTATCATTATGATGTATATTATTACTATTTACATAATGATGTACAATATTATGTAGATTATATTATGATGTACATTATGTACAATATTATGTAGATTATTATATTATGATGTACATTATTTACATTATGATGTACAATGTTATGTATATTATTATCATTATGATGTAGATTATTATTGTGATGATGTACATTATGTCCCACTGATGAAATATAAACTCCCATTCTAGCATGTTCTTCTACTGACCTTTACTTTTACGTACTCTCTACCTTCTCTCCTCTAATAACATTAGAGTGTCACACTCAACTCCCTGGGGCCACACAATTGGCCCTCCACATCATTTATTCAGTCACGTCATCATACGTGTGTGTGTGTGTGTGTGTGTGTGTGTGTGTGTGTGTGTGTGTGTGTGTGTGTGTGTGTGTGTGTGTGTGTGTGTGTGTGTGTGTAAAACGCTTCTTGATGCCCAAGACAAATTTCTCCTCGGAGACAAGATAATAATAATAATTATTATTATTATTAATGTACATAATAATAATGTACATAATAATAGTAATGTACATAATAATAATAGTAATGTACATAATAATAATGTACCTAATAATAATAGTAATGTACATAATAATGAACATAATAATAATAATAATAATAGTAATGTACATAATAGTACTGTACATAAAAATTAGATGACTTTATGAATTTCTTTAATAAGAAAATTGAACTCATTAGAAAGGAGATTAAAGACAACGCATCCCAGCTACAACTGGGTTCTATGAACACAGATACAACTGTATCTACGACGGATACTGCAATACAAAATAGTCTCTCTCTTTTTGATGAAATAACATTAGAGGAACTATTACAGCGTGTAAGTGGGATAAAACAAACAACATGTTTACTTGACCCACTTCCTGGGAAACTTATCAAGGAGCTTTTTGTATTATTAGGTCCATCAGTGCTAAATATTATAAACTTATCACTTTCCTCTGGCACTGTTCCACTAGCATTCAAGAAAGCGGTTATTCATCCTCTGCTCAAAAGACCTAACCTTGATCCTGACCTCATGGTAAACTACCGACCGGTGTCCCACCTTCCCTTTATTTAGAAAATCCTCGAAAAAATTGTCGCACAGCAGCTAAATGAACACTTAGTGTCTAACAATCTCTGTGAACCTTTTCAATCCGGTTTCAGGGCAAATCACTCTACGGAGACAGCCCTCGCAAAAATGACTAATGATCTACTGCTGACGATGGATTCTGATGCGTCATCTATGTTGCTGCTTCTTGATCTTAGCGCTGCTTTCGATACCGTCGATCATAATATTTTATTAGAGCGTATCAAAACACGTATTGGTATGTCAGACTTAGCCTTGTCGTGGTTTAACTCTTATCTTACTGACAGGATGCAATGCGTCTCCCATAATAATGTGACCTCTGACTATGTTAAGGTAACGTGCGGAGTTCCTCAGGGTTCGGTTCTTGGCCCTGCACTCTTTAGCATTTACATGCTGCCGCTAGGCGACATCATACGCAAATACGGTGTTAGCTTTCATTGCTATGCTGATGACACCCAACTCTACATGCCCCTAAAGCTGACCAACACGCCGGATTGTAGTCAGCTGGAGGCGTGTCTTAATGAAATTAAACATTGGATGTCCGCTAACTTCTTGCAACTCAACGCCAAGAAAACAGAAATGCTGATTATCGGTCCTGCTAAACACCGACATTTATTTAATAATACCACCTTAACATTTGACAACCAAACAATTACACAAGGCGAATCAGTAAAGAATCTGGGTATTATCTTCCACCCAACTCTCTCCTTTGAATCACACATTAAGAGTGTTACTAAAACGGCCTTCTTTCATCTCCGTAATATCGCTAAAATTCGTTCTATTTTATCCACTAGCGACGCTGAGATCATTATTCATGCGTTCGTTACGTCTCGTCTCGACTACTGTAACGTATTATTTTCGGGTCTCCCTATGTCTAGCATTAAAAAATTACAGTTGGTACAAAATGCGGCTGCTAGACTTTTGACAAGAACAAGAAAGTTTGATCATATTACGCCTATACTGTATATACACCTTTATATACATATATACATATACATATATATATACCTATACTGGCTCACCTGCACTGGCTTCCTGTGCACTTAAGAAGTGACTTTAAGGTTTTACTACTTACGTATAAAATACTACACGGTCTAGCTCCGTCCTATCTTGTCGATTGTATTGTACCATATGTCCCGGCAAGAAATCTGCGTTCAAAGAACTCCGGCTTATTAGTGATTCCCAGAGCCCAAAAAAAGTCTGCGGGCTATAGAGCGTTTTCTATTCGGGCTCCAGTACTATGGAATGCCCTCCCGGTAACAATTAGAGATGCTACCTCAGTAGAAACATTTAAGTCCCATCTTAAAACTCATTTGTATACTCTAGCCTTTAAATAGCCCCCCTGTTGGACCAGTTGATCTGCCGTTTCTTTTCTTTTCTCCTCTGCTCCCCTTTTCCTTGAGGGGAGGGGGGCACAGGTCCGGTGGCCATGGATGAAGTGCTGGCTGTCCAGAGTCGGGACCCGGGGTGGACCGCTCGCCTGTGCATCGGCTGGGAACATCTCTACGCTGCTGACCCGTCTCCGCTCGGGATGGTGTCCTGCTGGCCCCACTATGGACTGGACTCTTACTATTATGTTGGATCCACTATGGACTGGACTCTCACAATATTATGTCAGACCCACTCGACATCCATTGCTTTCGGTCTCCCCTAGAGGGGGGGGGTTACCCACATATGCGGTCCTCTCCAAGGTTTCTCATAGTCATTCACATCGACGTCCCACTGGGGTGAGTTTTTCCTTGCCCGTATGTGGGCTTTGTACCGAGGATGTCGTTGTGGCTTGTGCAGCCCTTTGAGACACTTGTGATTTAGGGCTATATAAATAAAGATTGATTGATTGATTGATTGATAAAAATAATGTACATAATAATAATTATAATAATCAACATAATAATAATAATCATAGTAATGTACATAATAATAATAATCATAGTAATGTACATAATAATAGTACTGTACATAATAATGTACATAATAATAATAATAATAATAATGAACATAATAATAATAGTAATGTACATAATAATAATAATGTACATAATAATAATAATAATAATGAACATAATAATAATAGTAATGTACATAATAATAATAATGTACATAATAATAAAGAACATAATTATAATAGTAATGTATAATTATAATAGTAATGTACATAATTATAATAGTAATGTACATAATCATAATAACAACAGCAGCCTGATGTACACAAAGTGAGAGGGCTAATGCTAATTGGTTAGCCTGCACACATCTGGATCAGTGCTGATCTCCCATCTGGAACATCTGCTCTTCTACTTTCATGCATGGATCAAGTCTGATCCAGGAGAGGACCAGGATCATGCCAGCAGCGAAACAAGATGATATCAAACAAAATCATCCCAGCAGCGATACAAGGTGACATCAAACAAAATCATCCCAGCAGCGAAACAAAGTGATATCAAACAAAATCATCCCAACAGCGAAACAAGGTGATATCAAACAAAATCATCCCAGCAGCGATACAAGGTGACATCAAACATGATCATCCCAGCAGCGATACAAGGTGACATCAAACAGGATCATCCCAGCAGGGATACAAGGTGACATCAAACAGGATCATCCCAGCAGCGATACAAGGTGATATCAAACAGAATCATCCCAGCAGCGATACAAGGTGATATCAAACAGCAGCGATACAAGGTGACATCAAACAGGATCATCCCAGCATCGATACAAGGTGACATCAAACAGGATCATCCCAGCAGCGATACAAGGTGATATCAAACAGCAGCGATACAAGGTGACATCAAACAGGATCATCCCAGCATCGATACAAGGTGACATCAAACAGGATCATCCCAGCAGCGATACAAGGTGACATCAAACAGGATCAGCCCAGCAGCGATACAAGGTGACATCAAACAGGATCATCCCAGCATCGATACAAGGTGACATCAAACAGGATCATCCCAGCAGCGATACAAGGTGATATCAAACAGAATCATCCCAGCAGCGATACAAGGTGACATCAAACAGGATCATCCCAGCAGCGATACAAGGTGACATCAAACAGGATCATCCCAGCATCGATACAAGGTGATATCAAACAGGATCATCCCAGCAGCGATACAAGGTGATATCAAACAGAATCATCCCAGCAGCGATACAAGGTGATATCAAACAGAATCATCCCAGCAGCGATACAAGGTGATATCAAACAGCAGCGATACAAGGTGACATCAAACAGGATCATCCCAGCATCGATACAAGGTGACATCAAACAGGATCATCCCAGCAGCGATACAAGGTGACATCAAACAGGATCATCCCAGCATCGATACAAGGTGACATCAAACAGGATCATCCCAGCAGCGATACAAGGTGATATCAAACAGAATCATCCCAGCAGCGATACAAGGTGACATGAAACATGATCATCCCAGCAGCAATACAAGGTGATATCAAACAGCAGCGATACAAGGTGATATCAAACAGAATCATCAGAGGTGATATCACATACCTTTGTTCTGCTTCACTTTCAAGCTCAGTCTTCATCAGGAGCATCTCTGGACCCACTTTGAAGATCTTCTCATCATCAGTGCCATTGAAGCTGGAGGCCTGCTTGGACTCTGGAGATGCTGGTCCAGAGTCCTGCTGGGAACACAAGCAACTTCTTAGCTTCTACACCTTGGACTCTCTGCAAGTCTGCACTCATTCTGGACTTTCTTCCTGCTCAACCACTCAGCCATGATGACCACCTTTCTTTCTCTGGACTCACAACCATCTCATCTGGACTCACAACCATCTCATCTGGACTCTGTGGACTCACAACCATCTCATCTGGACTCTGTGGACTCACAACCATCTCATCTGGACTCTGTGGACTCACAACCATCTCATCTGGACTCACAACCATCTCATCTGGACTCACAACCATCTCATCTGGACTCTGTGGACTCACAACCATCTCATCTGGACTCACAACCATCTCATCTGGACTCTGTGGACTCACAACCATCTCAAACTGGATCCTGTTTGATGTCACAGTCTACATATCAAGTCAATCCAGGGGTGTGTGATACTGACTCTTGCTTGTGATATCAAGTCAATCCCGCGCTAGTATCGGACTTGAAAGTGTCACCAATCAAGACGATAGCCACAAATCATTGAGGGAGTAAAGGAAATAAGACAATCAGTGTAGATATTAGTTAGTGTGTAGCACAGAGAGTAAAGGAAGTCATTTGATGGACGTACAGAAGTAAAAGTGAAACTAAAGTTATGATGAAGTCATTCGATGGATGTACAGAAGTGAAAGTGAAACTAAAGCTATGATGAAGTCATTTGTTGGACGTACAGAAGTGAAACTAAAGTTATGATGAAGTCATTTGATGGACGTACAGAAGTGAAAGTGAAACTAAAGCTATGATGAAGGCATTTGATGGACGTACAGAAGTGAAAGTGAAACTAAAGTTATGATGAAGGCATTTGATGGACGTACAGAAGTGAAACTAAAGTTATGATGAAGTCATTTGATGGACGCACAGAAGTGAAAGTGAAACTAAAGCTATGATGAAGTCATTTGATGGACATACAGAAGTGAAAGTGAATCTAAAGTTATGATGACGTCATTTGCTGGACGTACAGAAGTGAAAGTGAAACTAAAGTTATGGTGCCGTCATTTGCTGGACGTACAGAAGTGAAAGTGAAACTAAAGTTATGATGAAGTCATTTGATGGACGTACAGAAGTGAAAGTGAAACTAAAGCTATGATGAAGTCATTTGATGGACGTACAGAAGTGAAAGTGAATCTAAAGTTATGATGACGTCATTTGCTGGACGTACAGAAGTGAAAGTGAAACTAAAGCTATGGTGACGTCATTTGCTGGACGTGCAGAAGTGAAAGTGAAACTAAAGCAGTGATGTCATGGACTGTACGCCAACACCCACCTTGAAATCAAAAGTATCGTTATTGAGGTCGATACGTGTGCTCCTGATGTCCATCTTGTCTTGAGATTTCTCTCTTGCCATCTTTGCTGCCTCTTTCACTTCCTGGAACTTCTCAGCAAACTGAAAGAGAAAATGAGCTGCAATCAACAACCAACAAGATGAAACATTTAACCACTGGCAGATAATTATTATTATTATAGTACATGTTTATCTCTTTGATGATGATGTATGCTGCCACAAGATGAAACATTTAACCACTGGCAGATTTATTATTTTACTGGGATTTTATTATAGAAACAAGTCTTGCTTTTCTTTTACTGTGAAACAGAAATTGGTGGAAACAACCTTTTGACCCGTTATTGACTATAAAGATGTGTTGTACATCAATGCTTGTCTCCACAAGCTGGATAGTGTGTACCAACAACTTACTCACCATTGTGTGTTATACTCAATGGTTAAGTCAGTGGTTCTCAAACTTTTTTTGTCATCCCCCACTTTGGACAAGGGGGAGTTTTCAAGCCCCACCTGCCCCCATCGCCCCAACAGAGCGCTAATGCCAAGCTTTAACATTTTCAAATTCATTGAACATCAAGTTGTATACATTCGAACTCAATAACATAAAATAACATCAAGTTCAATAATAAATAAAATAACTGTGCAGCTGTGGTATAACTTGCATCAAGTTCAATAATAAATAAAATAACTTCCATCAAGTTCAATAATAAATAAAACAAAAGTGTTATAACTTGCATCAAGTTCAATAATAAATCAAAAAAAGTGTTATACCTTGCATCACGTTCAATAATAAATCAAAAAAACTGTTATAACTTGCATCAAGTTCAATAATAAATCAAAAAAAGTGTTATAACTTGCATCACGTTCAATAATAAATCAAAACAAGTCTTATAACTTGCATCAAGTTCAATAATAAATTAAATAAAAGTGTTATAACTTGCATCAAGTTCAATAATAAATCAAAAAAAGTGTTATAACTTGCATCAAGTTCAATAATAAATCAAAAAAGTGTTATAACTTGCATCAAGTTCAATAATAAATCAAAAAGTGTTATAACTTGCATCAAGTTCAATAATAAATCAAAAAAAGTGTTAAAACTTGCATCAAGTTCAATAATAAATCAAAAAACGTGTTATAACTTGCATCAAGTTCAATAATAAATAAAACAAAAGTGTTATAACTTGCATCAAGTTCAATAATAAATCAAAAAAAGTGTTATAACTTGCATCAAGTTCAATAATAAATCAAATAACTTGCATCAAGTTCAATAATAAATCAAAAAAAGTGTTATAACTTGCATCAAGTTCAATAATAAATAAAACAAAAGTGTTATAACTTGCATCAAGTTCAATAATAAATCAAAAAAAGTGTTATAACTTGCATCAAGTTCAATAATAAATCAAATAACTTGCATCAAGTTCAATAATAAATACAATAAAAGTGCCACTTTGCAATCTTTGCAAAAAAAAAAGGAGGAGCTATGCATTTGGCAAGACAGGGCAAGTGACAGCACTTTGCCCCAGGAGAGCCACCTTGCTTCACTGTGAAACAGCACGGCTGTATGATCAGCTCCCATTTCCTCACACAGTGCAGAGAACAGTCGTGCTTTCAGTGGTCGTGTTTTGATCAAATTTACCGCGCTCACAACATCTGTTAAAACCTCATTGAGTTCGGGGCTGAGCTGCCTTGACGCGAGTGCTTCCCGGTGAATGACACAGTGTGTGCCCGTCACATTTTTGTTTCTCTGCAGGCGCTGGCTCTGGCTCGACGACCTTTGAGGTGCGAGTCACAAATGTATATATTTGTGTAATTGTGATCCACACATTAGCCTGCTACCCATCCGCGCGAAAGTTTGTTCCGCTTAGCCCCGCCCCCATTAGTTACTGTTGCTATGTCTGTCAAACTTTCGCTCCTACCGAGAAATATAAAGCCTACAGTAAAAATAAGTACCGGTAATTTCCATTTATTTATATAGCGGATTTCACAGACAGAATCACAAAGTGATTTACAGTGTGTATAGAAAATGAAAGCATAGTAAAAAAAAATAATCTAAGAATATAATAATTAAAAAAAAATTTTTTTAAGTGAAATTTCCTCCCGTTCCTCGCGCCCCACCTGTCATGTCTCTATTCCCCACCAGTGGGGCGCGCCCCACACTTTGAGAAACGCTGGGTTAAGTGGACATCTTTATGTGCTGGACGCCTCAATCATTGCTATGTATTCAACTTCAAACCCTTGTTACGTTGAATGAGTTTAAAGCGTCTGTATGTACATGTGTTATTAATGTTGTACATTTGATGTTTTATGTGTTGTTTACTGTTTTTAATGTAACCTTGCTGCTGGTCTCCCTTGGAAAAGAGATCTTTGATCTCAATGGGATTTTTACCTGGTTAAATAAAGGCTAAATAAAAAAATAAAAAAAGATTATTAAACTAAAAAGATATTTTAATGCCATAGTTGCCATGACACAAAATGTGATGTGTCATGTGAAATGAAAGTCATGTGATGTGTCATGTGATGTGTCATGTGATGTCACAGTCTGTGGGACATTTGCTTCCAAGATGGCGTGGGCGAGCAGTTGGAGACAGAAGTTAAGTGACAAACACCTCAAATGTTTCTTCTCTAGTGTGGCCAACAACGATGACACTTTTCAGCTTTTATATCCTAATGTGTGACATTTGAAAATACTCTTCACTTTGACACGACCACTTTTAAATGTTTACCTCTTAAAATCTCTACAAATGTCTAAAATGTCAACATCAAAAAAGGCAAAAAGGTTGAAAATGTTTTAAAGTGGTTAAAAATTGTAATATTTTAAAACGTCAACACAGTCTTAACATTTCTAGAAATATTTTTGTGGTTTTGAAAAAAATTTTAAATGTCAAAAATATTTACAATGTTTAAAACGTTTTGAAGTGGTTTAAAATGTTAGTGTTTAAAACGTTTGTGTTTTAATATATTTTTAATGTCAAAAACGTCTAAAATGTTTTAAAATGTCTATAACCATTTAAATGTTTAAAATGTTAAAGTTTTAAAATGTTACAAATATTTTTACTACATTTTAAATATGTTAAAAATATTTACCAAAGTTGAAAGTGTTTGAAAATGTTTAAAATGTGTTGTGGTGGTTTAAAATATTTGAAGTGTTTGACATGTTTAAACATTTATTAAAATATTTAGCAAAGTTGAAAGTGTTTAAATATTTTAAACCACCTAAAAACATTTTAAACATCTTAAAACACTTAACTTTGGTAAATGTTTTAATACATTTTAAATCATGTTAAACACTTTAAATATTTTAAACCATCTAAAAACATTTTAAACATTTTAAAAGTGTTTAATATGATTTAAAATGTATTAAAACATTTACCAAAGTTAAAAGTGTTTTAAGATGTTTAAAATGTTATGTCTTAAAATGTTTACCAATGTTGAAAGTCTTTTAAAATGTTTTAAGGCGTTTTAAAATATTTAAATTGTTTAACATGTTTTAAAATGTATTAAAATGTTTACCAATGTTGAAAGTGTTTTAAGATGTTTAAAATGTTTTAAAGTGGTTTAAAATATTTAAAGTGTTTAACATTTTAAAAATGTATTAAAATGTTGAACGTTTTAAAATGTTTTACAGTTGTTTAAATTATTTAAAATGTTTAACATGTTTTAAAATGTATTAAAATATTTACCAAAGTTGAAAGTGTTTGAAAATGTTTAAAATGTGTTGTGGTGGTTTAAAATATTTGAAGTGTTTGACATGTTTAAACATTTCTTAAAATATTTAGCAAAGTTGAAAGTGTTTAAATATTTTAAACCACCTAAAAACATTTTAAACATCTTAAAACACTTAACTTTGGTAAATGTTTTAATACATTTTAAATCATGTTAAACACTTTCAATATTTTAAACCATCTAAAAACATTTTAAACATTTTAAAAGTGTTTAATATGATTTAAAATGTATTAAAACATTTACCAAAGTTAAAAGTGTTTTAAGATGTTTAAAATGTTATGTCTTAAAATGTTTACCAATGTTGAAAGTCTTTTAAAATGTTTTAAGGCGTTTTAAAATATTTAAATTGTTTAACATGTTTTAAAATGTATTAAAATGTTTACCAATGTTGAAAGTGTTTTAAGATGTTTAAAATGTTTTAAAGTGGTTTAAAATATTTAAAGTGTTTAACATTTTAAAAATGTATTAAAATGTTGAACGTTTTAAAATGTTTTACAGTTGTTTAAATTATTTAAAATGTTTAACATGTTTTAAAATGTATTAAAATATTTACCAAAGTTGAAAGTGTTTGAAAATGTTTAAAATGTGTTGTGGTGGTTTAAAATATTTGAAGTGTTTGACATGTTTAAACATTTCTTAAAATATTTAGCAAAGTTGAAAGTGTTTAAATATTTTAAACCACCTAAAAACATTTTAAACATCTTAAAACACTTAACTTTGGTAAATGTTTTAATACATTTTAAATCATGTTAAACACTTTCAATATTTTAAACCACCTAAAAACATTTTAAACATTTTAAAAGTGTTTAATATGATTTAAAATGTATTAAAACATTTACCAAAGTTAAAAGTGTTTTAAGATGTTTAAAATGTTATGTCTTAAAATGTTTACCAATGTTGAAAGTGTTTTAAAATGTTTTAAGGCGTTTTAAAATATTTCAATTGTTTAACATGTTTTAAAATGTATTAAAATGTTTACCAATGTTGAAAGTGTTTTAAGATGTTTAAAATGTTTTAAAGTGGTTTAAAATATTTAAAGTGTTTAACATGTTTAAAAATGTATTAAAATGTTGAACGTTTTAAAATGTTTTACGGTTGTTTAAATTATTTAAAATGTTTAACATGTTTTAAAATGTATTAAAATATTTACCAAAGTTGAAAGTGTTTGAAAATGTTTAAAATGTGTTGTGGTGGTTTAAAATATTTGAAGTGTTTGACATGTTTAAACATTTATTAAAATATTTAGCAAAGTTGAAAGTGTTTAAATATTTTAAACCACCTAAAAACATTTTAAACATCTTAAAACACTTAACTTTGGTAAATGTTTTAATACATTTTAAATCATGTTAAACACTTTAAATATTTTAAACCACCTAAAAACATTTTAAACATTTTAAAAGTGTTTAATATGATTTAAAATGTATTAAAACATTTACCAAAGTTAAAAGTGTTTTAAGATGTTTAAAATGTTATGTCTTAAAATGTTTACCAATGTTGAAAGTGTTTTAAAATGTTTTAAGGCGTTTTAAAATATTTCAATTGTTTAACATGTTTTAAAATGTATTAAAATGTTTACCAATGTTGAAAGTGTTTTAAGATGTTTAAAATGTTTTAAAGTGGTTTAAAATATTTAAAGTGTTTAACATTTTAAAAATGTATTAAAATGTTGAACGTTTTAAAATGTTTTACAGTTGTTTAAATTATTTAAATTGTTTTACATGTTTTAAAATGTATTAAAATGTTTACCAATGTTGAAAGTGTTTTAAGATGTTTAAAATGTTTTAAAGTGGTTTAAAATATTTAAAGTGTTTAACATTTTAAAAATGTATTAAAATGTTGAACGTTTTAAAATGTTTTACAGTTGTTTAAATTATTTAAAATGTTTAACATGTTTTAAAATGTATTAAAATATTTACCAAAGTTGAAAGTGTTTGAAAATGTTTAAAATGTGTTGTGGTGGTTTAAAATATTTGAAGTGTTTGACATGTTTAAACATTTATTAAAATATTTAGCAAAGTTGAAAGTGTTTAAATATTTTAAACCACCTAAAAACATTTTAAACATCTTAAAACACTTAACTTTGGTAAATGTTTTAATACATTTTAAATCATGTTAAACACTTTCAATATTTTAAACCACCTAAAAACATTTTAAACATTTTAAAAGTGTTTAATATGATTTAAAATGTATTAAAACATTTACCAAAGTTAAAAGTGTTTTAAGATGTTTAAAATGTTATGTCTTAAAATGTTTATCAATGTTGAAAGTGTTTTAAAATGTTTTAAAATATTTAAATTGTTTTACATGTTTTAAAATGTATTAAAATGTTTACCAATGTTGAAAGTGTTTTAAGATGTTTAAAATGTTTTAAAGTGGTTTAAAATATTTAAAGTGTTTAACATGTTTAAAAATGTATTAAAATGTTGAACGTTTTAAAATGTTTTACGGTTGTTTAAATTATTTAAAATGTTTAACATGTTTTAAAATGTATTAAAATATTTACCAGAGTTGAAAGTATTTTAAAATGTTTTAAGGTGGTTTAAAATATTCAAGGTTTTTAACATGTTTTAAAATGTGTCGCATTGGCAAAAATAGGAAGTGCACTGTTCACATTGACATGACCATTTTTTAAATGTGTATGTCTTAAAATGTCTAAAAACGTCTAAAAATGGCATATGTCTAAAATGTTAAAAACATAAAAAAGTTAAAAATGATTGAAATGTTTTAACGTGGTTAAAAGTGTTTAAAATATTTTTTAAATGTATAATGTCAAAACAGTCTTAAAATGTCAAAACATGTTCACAATGTTTAAAACGTTTTAAAGTGGTTTAATTTTTTTTTAATGTCAAAAACGTCTAAAATGTTTTAAAATGTCTATCACCATTTAAATGTTTAAAATGTTTTAAAATGTTAAAGTTTTAAAATGTTACAAATATTTTTACTACATTTTAAATATGTTAAAAATATTTACCAAAGTTGAAAGTGTTTGAAAATGTTTAAAATGTGTTGTGGTGGTTTAAAATATTTGAAGTGTTTGACATGTTTAAACATTTATTAAAATATTTAGCAAAGTTGAAAGTGTTTAAATATTTTAAACCACCTAAAAACATTTTAAACATCTTAAAACGCTTAACTTTGGTAAATGTTTTAATACATTTTAAATCATGTTAAACACTTTAAATATTTTAAACCATCTAAAAACATTTTAAACATTTTAAAAGTGTTTAATATGATTTAAAATGTATTAAAACATTTACCAAAGTTAAAAGTGTTTTACGATGTTTAAAATGTTGTCTTAAAATGTTTACAAATGTTGAAAGTCTTTTAAAATGTTTTAAAATATTTAAATTGTTTTACATGTTTTAAAATGTATTAAAATGTTTACCAATGTTGAAAGTGTTTTAAGATGTTTAAAATGTTTTAAAGTGGTTTAAAATATTTAAAGTGTTTAAAAACGTATTAAAATGTTGAACGTTTTAAAATGTTTTAATTATTTAAAATGTTTAACATGTTTTAAAATGTATTAAAATATTTACCAAAGTTGAAAGTGTTTGAAAATGTTTTAAGGTGGTTTAAAATATTCAAGGTTTTTAACATGTTTTAAAATGTGTCGCGTTGGCAAAAATAGGAAGTGCACTGTTCACATTGACATGACCATTTTTTAAATGTGTATGTCTTAAAATGTCTAAAAACGTCTAAAAATGGCATATGTCTAAAATGTTAAAAACATAAAAAAGTAAAAAATGATTGAAATGTTTTAAAGTGGTTAAAAGTGTTTAAAATATTTTTTAAATGTCAAAACAAGTTCACAATGTTTAAAACGTTTTAAAGTGGTTTAATTTTTTTAAATGTCAAAAACGTCTAAAATGTTTTAAGATGTCTAAAATCTTTTAAATGTTTAAAATGTTAACGTTTTAAAACGTCAACATTTTTTTAACTACATTTTAAATGTCTGAAATGTTAAAAACATATTTACCAAAGTTGAAAGTGTTTGAAAATGTTTAAAATGTGTTGTGGTGGTTTAAAATATTTGAAGTTGTTTAAACATTTATTAAAATATTTAGCAAAGTTGAAAGTGTTTAAATATTTTAAACCACCTAAAAACATTTTAAACATCTTAAAACACTTAACTTTGGTAAATGTTTTAATACATTTTAAATCATGTTAAACACATTAAATATTTTAAACCATCTAAAAACATTTTAAACATTTTAAAAGTGTTTAATATGATTTAAAATGTATTAAAACATTTACCAAAGTTAAAAGTGTTTTAATATGTTTAAAATGTTATGTTTATCATTGTTGAAAGTCTTTTAAAATGTTTTAAAATATTTAAATTGTTTTACATGTTTTAAAATGTATTAAAATGTTTACCAATGTTGAAAGTGTTTTAAGATGTTTAAAATGTTTTAAAGTGGTTTAAAATATTTAAAGTGTTTAAAAATGTATTAAAATGTTGAACGTTTTAAAATGTTTTACGGTTGTTTAAATTATTTAAAATGTTTAACATGTTTTAAAATGTATTAAAATATTTACCAAAGTTGAAAGTATTTTAAAATGTTTTAAGGTGGTTTTTAAAATATTCAAGGTTTTTAACATGTTTTAAAATGTGTCGTATTGGCAAAAATAGGAAGTGCACTGTTCACATTGACATGGCCATTTTTTAAATGTGTATGTCTTAAAATGTCTAAAAACGTCTAAAAATGGCATATGTCTAAAATGTTAAAAACATAAAAAAGTTAAAAATGATTGAAATGTTTTAAAGTGGTTAAGTGTTTGAAATATTTTTTAAATGTATAATGTCAAAACAGTCTTAAAATGTCAAAACATGTTCACAATGTTTAAAACGTTTTAAAGTGGTTTAATTTTTTTTAAATGTCAAAAATGTCTAAAATGTTTTAAGATGTCTAAAATCTTTTAAATGTTTAAAATGTTAACGTTTTAAAACGTCAACATTTTTTTTACTACATTTTAAATGTCTGAAATGTTAAAAACATATTTACCAAAGTTGAAAGTGTTTTACAATGTTTAAAATTGTTCAAAGTGGATTAAAATATCTAAAGTGTTTAACATGTTTTAAAATGTATTAAAATATTTACCGAAGTGAAAATTTGTTTTAAAAAGTTTACAATGTTTGAAATATTGAAAGTGTTTAACATGTTTTCAAATGTTTACCAAAGTTGAAAGGGTTTTAAAATGTTTTAAAATATTTAAATTGTTTTACATGTTTTAAAATGTATTAAAATGTTTACCAATGTTGAAAGTGTTTTAAGATGTTTAAAATGTTTTAAAGTGGTTTAAAATATTTAAAGTGTTTAACATGTTTAAAAATGTATTAAAATGTTGAACGTTTTCAAATGTTTTACGGTTGTTTAAATTATTTAAAATGTTTAACATGTTTTAAAATGTATTAAAATATTTACCAAAGTTGAAAGTATTTTAAAATGTTTTAAGGTGGTTTAAAATATTCAAGGTTTTTAACATGTTTTAAAATGTGTCGCATTGGCAAAAATAGGAAGTGTACTGTTCACATTGACATGACCATTTTTTAAATGTGTATGTCTTAAAATGTCTAAAAACGGCATATGTCTAAAATGTTAAAAACATAAAAAAGTTAAAAATGATTGAAATGTTTTGAAGTGGTTAAAAGTGTTTAAAATATTTTTTAAATGCATAATGTCAAAACAGTCTTAAAATGTCAAAACATGTTCACAATGTTTAAAACGTTTTAAAGTGGTTTAATTTGTTTATAATGTCAAAAACGTCTAAAATGTTTTAAGATGTCTAAAATCTTTTAAATGTTTAAAATGTTAACGTTTTAAAACGTCAACATTTTTTTTTTACTACATTTTAAATGTCTGAAATGTTAAAAACATATTTACCAAAGTTGAAAGTGTTTTACAATGTTTAAAATTGTTCAATGTGGATTAAAATATCTAAAGTGTTTAACATGTTTTAAAATGTATTAAAAATATTTACCGAAGTGAAAATTTGTTTTAAAAAGTTTACAATGTTTGAAATATTGAAAGTGTTTAACATGTTTTAAAATGTATTAAAATATTTACCAAAGTTGAAAGTATTTTAAAATGTTTTAAGGTGGTTTAAAATATTCAAGGTTTTTAACATGTTTTAAAATGTGTCGCATTGGCAAAAATAGAAAGTGCACTGTTCACATTGACATGACCATTTTTTAAATGTGTATGTCTTAAAATGTCTAAAAACGTCTAAAAATGGCATATGTCTAAAATGTTAAAAACATAAAAAAGTTAAAAATGATTGAAATGTTTTAAAGTGGTTAAAAGTGTTTAAAATATTTTTTAAATGTATAATGTCAAAACATGTTCACAATGTTTAAAACGTTTTAAAGTGGTTTAATTTTTTTTAAATGTCAAAAACGTCTAAAATGTTTTAAGATGTCTAAAATCTTTTAAATGTTTAAAATGTTAACGTTTTAAAACGTCAACATTTTTTTTTACTACATTTTAAATGTCTGAAATGTTAAAAACATATTTACCAAAGTTGAAAGTGTTTTACAATGTTTAAAATTGTTCAATGTGGATTAAAATATCTAAAGTGTTTAACATGTTTTAAAATGTATTAAAATATTTACCGAAGTGAAAATTTGTTTTAAAAAGTTTACAATGTTTGAAATATTGAAAGTGTTTAACATGTTTTCAAATGTTTACCAAAGTTGAAAGGGTTTTAAAATGTTTACAAGTTGGGCGCGTGACCAAGCCAACCATCCTCACTTTGTTGGAGGTGACTGGAGTGAAAGTGAAAGTGAAAGTGAAAGTTGTACCTTGGAGAGCTGCTGCTCAGAAGTGAATCCCAGACCAAAGACTGTGTTGGCTCGGCTGTCGGCCCACTGACCAAACTTCTGGGAGGTCTTGGTGAACATCATGTTGGCCACGATGGTGCTGTTGATGATCACCTGTGGAGGAAACAATAAGATGATACTTGTACTACAGTGTGTACTAACAATAAGATGATACTTGTACTACAGTGTGTACTAACAATAAGATGATACTTGTACTACAGTGTGTACTAACAATAAGATGATACTTGTACTAACAATAAGATGATACTTGTACTACAGTGTGTCATCCCTGGTGAAAGAATAGGACTCGAGGTATGATGCAGTAGTACTGCATTACTTCACAGACATAAGGCAAGAATAAGACTACAGTTATAATGTAATGATCATTGTGACCACATAGTCCTGCCTTGCTCATGGGCTTTGGCCTCCATTATGTCTTTTGTTTTGCTGTGCACCGTCAACCTTTGGCTTTTTGACATCCGAGTCGTGTTTGCCTGCATTACTGCCGTCTCTGCATCCCGGGGTTGACAGAAAGTACCATCAGTAAGTGTCATCAAGGTTGTTATCATCAATCAGTAAGTGTCATCAAGGTTGATATCATCAATCAGTAAGTGTCATCAAGGTTGTTATCATCAATCGGTAAGTATCATCGAGGTTGTTATCATCAATCAGTAAGTGTCATCAAGGTTGTTATCATCAATCAGTAAGTATCATTAAGGTTGTTATCATCAATCAGTAAGTATCATCAAGGTTGTTATCATCAATCAGTAAGTATCATCAAGGTTGTTATCATCAATCAGTAAGTATCATCGAGGTTGTTATCATCAATCAGCAAGTATCATCAAGGTTGTTATCATCAATCAGTAAGTATCATCAAGGTTGTTATCATCAATCAGTAAGCATCATCAAGGTTGTTATCATCAATCACTAAGTATCATCAAGGTTGATATCATTAATCAGTAAGTATCAAGGTTGATATCATTAATCAATAAGTATCATCAAGGTTGTTATCATCAATAAGTATCATCAAGGTTGATATCATTAATCAGTAAGTATCATCAAGGTTGTTATCATCAATCAGTAAGTATCATCAAGGTTGATATCATTAATCAGTAAGTATCATCAAGGTTGTTATTATCAATCAGTAAGTATCATCAAGGTTGATATCATTAATCAGTAAGTATCAAGGTTGATATCGTTAATCAGTAAGTATCATCAAGGTTGATATCATCAATCAGTAAGTGTCATCAAGTTTGTTATCATCAATCAGTAAGTATCATCAAGGTTGTTATCAATCAGTAAGTATCATCAAGGTTGTTATCATCAATCAGTAAGTATCATCAAGGTTTTTATCATCAATCAGCAAGTATCATCAAGGTTGTTATCATCAATCAGTAAGTATCATCAAGGTTGTTATCATCAATCAGTAAGTATCATCGAGGTTGTTATCATCAATCAATAAGTATCATCAAGGTTGTTATCAATCAGTAAGAATCATTGAGGTTGTTATCATCAATCAGCAAGTATCATCAAGGTTGTTATCATCAATCAGTAAGTATCATCAAGGTTGTTATCATCAATCAGTAAGTATCATCGAGGTTGTTATCATCAATCAATAAGTATCATCAAGGTTGTTATCAATCAGTAAGAATCATTGAGGTTGTTATCATCAATCAGCAAGTATCATCAAGGTTGTTATCAATCAGTAAGTATCATCAAGGTTGTTATCATCAATCAGCAAGTATCATCAAGGTTGTTATCAATCAGTAAGTATCATCAAGGTTGTTATCATCAATCAGTAAGTATCATCGAGGTTGTTATCATCAATCAATAAGTATCATCAAGGTTGTTATCATCAATCAATAAGTATCATCAAGGTTGTTATCATCAATCAGTAAGTGTCATCAAGGTTGTTATCATCAATCAATAAGTATCATCGAGGTTGTTATCATCAATCAGTAAGTATCATCGAGGTTGTTATCATCAATCAATAAGTATCATCAAGGTTGTTATCATCAATCAGTAAGTGTCATCAAGGTTGTTATCATCAATCAATAAGTATCATCGAGGTTGTTATCATCAATCAGTAAGTGTCATCAAGGTTGTTATCATCAATCAATAAGTATCATCGAGGTTGTTATCAATCAGTAAGTGTCATCAAGGTTGTTATCATCAATCAGTAAGTGTCATCAAGGTTGTTATCATCAATCAGTAAGTATCATCAAGGTTGTTATCATCAATCAGTAAGTGTCATCAAGGTTGTTATCATCAATCAGTAAGTATCATCAAGGTTGATATCATTAATCAGTAAGTATCATCAAGGTTGTTATCAATCAGTAAGTATCATCAAGGTTGATATCAATCAGTAAGTATCATCAAGGTTGATATCATTAATCAGTAAGTATCATCAAGGTTGTTATCATCAATCAGTAAGTATCATCAAGGTTGATATCATTAATCAGTAAGTATCATCAAGGTTGTTATTATCAATCAGTAAGTATCATCAAGGTTGATATGATTAATCAGTAAGTATCAAGGTTGATATCATTAATCAGTAAGTATCATCAAGGTTGATATCATTAATCAGTAAGTATCATCAAGGTTGATATCATTAATCAGTAAGTATCATCAAGGTTGTTATCATCAATCAGTAAGTATCATCAAGGTTGATATCATTAATCAGTAAGTATCATCAAGGTTGTTATTATCAATCAGTAAGTATCATCAAGGTTGATATCATTAATCAGTAAGTATCAAGGTTGATATCAATGAGTAAGTATCATCAAGGTTGATATCATTAATCAGTAAGTATCATCAAGGTTGTTATCAATCAGTAAGTATCATCAAGGTTGATATCATTAATCAGTAAGTATCATCAAGGACTTTGAGGTATCTCCCAACAACTCTCATCATCTCCTCCCCTGGCAGGAAGTAGAAGTGGTGACAGGAGAGATGTGGGCGGAGCATGAGTGACAGGAGAGATGTGGGCGGAGCATGAGTGACAGGAGAGATGTGGGCGGAGCATGAGTGACAGGAGAGATGTGGGCGGAGCATGAGTGACAGGAGAGATGTGGGCGGAGCATGAGTGACAGGAGCAGCTGTGAGTGGTATCAAGTGGGAGAGGAAGTGCAAAATTAAACTGGTAACTCGACGCTACTTTCAGTCTGGTACACTCCTCTTGTCTCCACACACACACACACACACACACACACACACACACACACACACACACACACACACACACACACACACACACACACACACACACACACACACACACACACACACACACACACACACACACACACACACACACACACACACACACACACACTACTACTCTCCATGCCAAAAGAGTACTGTACACATTTAGTAGTATTGTACACACACATAGTAGTGATGTATACAAGTAGTAGTACTGTACACATCTAGTAGTGATGTACACATCTAGTAGTATTGTACACATCTAGTAGTGATGTATACAAGTAGTAGTATTGTACACAACTAGTAGTGATGTATATGTTGGAATAATTGTTTGTAAGTTATCACAAAAGAAACGTTGTATTATGAATGCTGTCTTTCAAGGCCTAACAAGAGGAAGAATGCTCGTGAAACGCCACTGTGATTTCAACACGGACAGATGGCAGGATCTGCTCAACTTCCAGAGGAACTCTCTTTGAAGTGTTAAACGAACTCTCTTTGAAGTATTTCACAAACTCTCTTCCAACTGTTTGGTGACCGAGGTCAACGCTATTTACGACCCGCTGCCCTCTTGAAGTTGCTGTGGTCAGGAGACGGGAGGGGTTATCCATTGTCCTCCAACACCTGCCCCAGCTGGATCCAGGAAGAGCCCAAGCCCGAGAAATCCTCTTCTTGAACTTCAAAGCGACCGAAAACAATGACTGTTTTACATACGTCCCATTCCTGCTGTGACATGTGTTGGTGCGTGAACATTGAATATTGTAATAAAGAGGAGACGAAAACCTTCTTCGTCAGAGCGTGGTGCAGGACTGTACAGAGAGTGCAGTGGCCATGTCTCTCCTCAATATTGAGTCCAAATTGAATTCTGTCTCTGTTTGATTCCTTTCCTTTTGTCTTGTTTAATAGATGTCCTGTGTTTGAACGTGACATCTTATTGGTCCTTCGAGCCGGATTCCAACACGTCTGACGATTCCAGCAAGAATGAGTGAAACCAGAAAGACCATGGCATCCAAATCCTGATTGAGGAACTGCTTTTTCTTCATTTCGGGCTGGAATTGAAAGACTGACGGAAATCCAAGGACAAGAGGAAGGAACGCAGAGAGCAGTGAGTACGTTTTAAATTGACGAAGAAAGAAACGACTAAGAGAAAGCGTGTGACGAGGGTTACGACGCATAGACAAACCCTGTAAATCCTAGGCTCTAACAGGTAAAAAGGCCAAAATTACTGCAGGACGTCGGTGTCCGCGAAAACTGAAATACCCGAAATAAACTAAAAACTAAAATTCTAAAACTGAAGAGGCCAATATACTGCAGGTAAACGGAACCGCGAAAACTGGAATCCGTAATATCCGTAAACAAATATACTAGGGGGAGGCGGAGCCCACAATAATTTGAAATATCCGTAAGCCATTATCCTGGGGACGACGGCGTCCAATGCAGACCTAAAATGGTCTATTCAGAATAAAAACTGAATTTTGCCCGTAAAAAACAATAACCTGGAGAGCGACAGGATCCTCATGAAAAATTGAAATTTCCGTAGATCAATATACTGAAAGATGTGAATGTGAAAGTGTGTGGGAGTAATCGCCATTAGGCTATCACTCCATATTAAAGTTGTGAGAAGTAAATAGTGGGTTATTGTGGATGCTCTAGGCAAGACACCTCTACTGGGGAACCATCTCCAGTAGAAGCGACGTGTACCACAATAATAAGTTAAACCACTATCTTACAACAAAGACAAAAGTTATCCTTATAAGTTCGGCTCTGTAGGGGACGACGGATTACTCCAAATTCTCAAAATGGAAAGAGGGACACAAAGAAACGCAGATCTAATATGGTCTATTACAATCTATTTAAACCAAAATAGAAGACAACAACCACAATGTCAGCGGTTATACCCGACTGCATGTTGGACTTGTAGCAAAGAGGGACATTTTGCAAGAAACTGTCCTGAGAAAAAAAAAAAAAAAAAATTAACAATCAAAGTAACTCAGCATGACTGTTAAAAGACAACACCAATTAGTCATGTTGTCAGCGTATGCAATTAGTGGTAAGATCGCTGCAAACTTGTTTGTTTGTTTGTTTGTTTGTTAGTGTGTGTTTAAGTGTGTATCTTTCCAGGTACAAATTGTGTAAAAACCCCGGAGGTTCAAATAAAAATAGAAATAGGTTAAAAGAAAAAGCAAATAGGAGAAAAATCTCAAAGAGCTAAAATGAGATAAAAGTAAAAATAGATGAAGAAATGGGAAGAAATCAATAAGAAGAATTAATGCAAAATGGAATAAACTAATGTGTACGACAGAGATAATGGGGGTATTGAAATAAGAGATGAAGAAAAGGTAGACTGAAGATATACATGTATGTTTGGATATATAAAGAGCGCTTTTATATATACAAATATATATATATGTATAATTAAATAATGGAACAAATAAAAACCTAGATTAAGAACTATAATAAGAGTTGAGATGTATAGTACGATAAAATGATAAAGTGGGTTACCGTATTTTCCGCACTATAAAGGCGCACCTAAAAACCACAAATTTTCTCAAAAGCTGACAGTGCGCCTTATAATCCGGTGCGCCTTATATATGGGTTAATATTAATATTAATTTTCATAAAGTTTCGGTCTCGCAACTACGGTAAACAGCCGCCATCTTTTTTCCCCGTAGAAGAAGAAGAAGCGCGCGGTGCATGCTGGGATATGTGACGTTTCATTTCCATTTGTGTGTTTACGTAAAGACCCCAAAATGGCTCCTATTAAGTGTGTTGTCTGTCTAATTATAAATAATGCAGACGAGGCGTGTTAACTGAGTTCTCAACGTTTACTCACAGCGTGCTCATAACCACATTCTAACTCCCAGCATACAACAACGCTTCTCAGGGCTACCGCGCATGCTCGTCACTATCGTTGCATGCTGGGTAGTGTAGTTGTTATATTTGCTAGCTCATAACATCACATTAAGAGACACGCTTACGCGCTTAATTCAATACTCGCCGTCATTCCGGGTGGATTGACAAAAGACCTCCAGCCGCTAGATATTGGTGTCAACAGGGCATTCGAAGCTAGACTGCTAACTGCGTGGGAACAGCGGATGACAGAAGGCGAACACACGTGACGTTCACCAAGACAGGAAGACAGCGCCAGACGACATACGCCACTATCTGCCAGTGGATCGTAAATGCCTGGGCTGATTCAGTCTCATCTGTGGTCCGAGCTTGCAGGAAGGCAGGAATTGTCACTGAACTAATAAACGGCAACGACACTGACTCCATTAATGACGACTTCGACGAGACGGAGCCGGCCATGTTGGATGCCGTATTCGCTCAACTGTTTAATTCGGACACTGAAGAAGAAGAATTCGAGGGATTTGTGAATGAGCTATAACTTCATAAAGTGAGCTTTACATTTTTATTTAGTGTGTTGTGTTGTGTGACATTAACGTTTGAGCAACGTTGAGTTATTGATATATTGTTATTGCTCTGCACTATTTCACGTGTTACTATATTGTGATTGCACGTTTGATTTACGTAACACGAGTAAATCAGCTGTTTATTCATTTTGGGAGTGAACGGAGTTGTCAGAACGCTGGTTTGTTATCTATTAATAAAGCTTGACTGACCTATCTGACTGTTTTGTTGACATAGGTGCGCCTTATAATCCGGTGCGCCTTATATATGAACAAAGTTTTGAAATATGCCATTCATTGAAGGTGCGCCTTATAATCCGATGCGCCTTATAGTGCGGAAAATACGGTACATGTTTATTAGCTGAAGAAAGAAGAGACAGAGAGAAAAAAAAAGAGAAATCTCTTCAAGTGTTGCTGACCTTTGCCCTTAAGAGTGCACTCACGCACTTACACACCACCGTGTGTGTGTGTGTGTGTGTGTGTGTGTGTGCGTGGCGCAGTGGGGGAGGTGTGAAAGTGAATGTATTACATGTAAGTTTAAAGTAGGTTTAACTTTGAAGTGTAGTATAACATTCTTAAGTTAGATTATGTTTTAGACATTTGCAACACCATACATCTGAGTGTTGAGCTAAGATAAGATAAGGACATAACATAAAATAAATAAGGAGGTATGGCAATCAGGAAAACTATCAGCTAGCGATAGACAACTGTTTGCTTTGAATATTGTTGAATAATAAATGCAAATAAAAAATATAAACAATGGGAAGAATGTAAATTCAGAGTTTAAAAGTATAGATTAAGTGACGTATAGACAGTTAAGTGAGTTTAAAACATTACTTAAAAATACATAAAGTAATATGTATAACATTTGAATTAGGAGGAAAAAAAATAATAACATTAGCGTTATTAAATCATCTACATAGTGAAAGACACAAAATAAGCAAAATAAAAGTACAATTATGCAAAAGAGAAGTAAAGAATCTAGAGCGTTCTCTAAACAAAAATGGACGCACTATTGTGGAAAATAGAAAAACAAAGTACCACAAGTACAAAAACCACAAATAAAGAAGCAAATGAGGTAGTTTCTAGGATTAACTAATTATTGTAGAAGTTGGATACCAAATGATGCTGAAATAGTAGCTCCTTTAAGTAAATTAATGAAAAATTTAATCATTTGTAGAGTGGAATTCCGAAGCTAAAGCAGCATTCTGTGAAATAAAAATAGAACAGAATGTGCGGTTGTTACAGTAACGAAAATTTTGAAAGCTATCAAATTACCATCAAAATTGCTCAATGTAAGCGGCAGAACTAGAAGCACTAATAGAAGCATGTAAAGTAATGAAAGATCAAAAGGTCACAATATATATAAAGATAGCCAAAATATAGGAATTATAAAGTCAACAGGAAAATCTGTAACACATTGGAGAACTGATAAAAAAAAATTAAAAAAAAGAGAGAAAAAAGAATTAGTAGAAGCAGTACAGCTACCAGCTAAAATAGTAATATGCAAATGTGCGACACACACCAAAGGAACAGACACAGTATCAATAGGAAATGTGTTTGCTGACAAAACAGCAAAACAAGTAACAGAAAAGGAAATACATATTTCAAACGACAAACTAGTGACATGAATAATGATATACTAAAAGATATGCAACAACAAAGTACTCCAAAAGAAAAAGATAAATGGATAAAAAAAAAAAAACGGAGTCACGTTGAACAAAAAAGACATCTATGTATGTCCAGACAATAAACCAATCTTACAAAGAAAAATCGGTATAAGTGAGCAGCAATATTGAGCCAAGGTTGAACTCATGGCTCAACAGGAGGGATATGAATGCCCTTATACAGAAGTACTATACTTCCTATAGTTTAATTCATATAAAAAAAATTTGTATAAAACATCTATGCAATTAACTAAATAAGAGTGAAGGAAAACATTATTGTCTGGTCATAGTAGATGCATTTTCAAAGTAGGTAGAAATATTTCCTAAAGGAAAAGCAGATGTGCTGACAGTAGCAAAAGCATTATGCAAATATTTAGTAAAAATGTACATTAACATTACAAGTACAACAGGACTAACACCATTTGAAAGATAGTGGAAAGACCAAGCTAAATACACTTAGCACATTGTAAAAAGGTCATATAATGGGAAAAAGTATTTGGGATTGTATTTAAAAAGGTCATATAATGGAAAAAAACAAGTATTTGGAATTGTATTTGTGTTATCAAAGGGACATGTTAACTAGCACACTACAAATTCCACTGTGTCATAGTTGTAAGCATACCATTTGATGGTGTGTCAAAGTTTGATAATAATTGGTTCCTGTTTTGGTAATTAATTTGTTCCTTATTGCGGAGCAAGTGGGAAAGGCTACAAAAACTGATTGTGTTGTATGTATAAGCCCAGACAATTACTCAAGATGAGTCCAAAAAAAAAAGTTGAATTGAAGTAATGAGCAAAACAAAATTGACCCTGTAGCTAAAGAGACAAAACAGAAACCAATATTTGATAAATATGTGAAAAAGCTAATTATACCTGCATTAACATGCAAGGCTCTGTACAACAGTTAGGAAACGTATCATCAGATAACTGCATACACATAGTAAATGTATCAATATTTGTACAAGAATTGTTAACACGCCTTAACAGTTTGATATCTGAACATTGGAAAATAACTAGACATGATGTAAACTGGCAAAGTGTTGTAGATCCAACTTATATTGATGGGTGTCCAAAGAAGTATATCTGACGACTATAAATTGGTAAATCAAGTTGCAGCTGGATTTGAATCATACGTCTACTGGTGGTGTACGATTAACAAGAATGTTGACAGAATAAACTACGTCCACTACAACGTACAGAGATTGGGAAATTGGACACAGGCCGGACTTGAAGCCGTCGCTAATCAACTCGCCACCGCCACCTTCATTATGGCTTTCAAAACCGTATGGCGCTAGACATGTTAGCGGAAAGAGGGGGTGTGTGCGCAATATTTGGTGAACAGTGTTGCACGTTCATACCAAACAACACCGATGCAGAAGGTAGCCTGACCAAAGCACTGGAAGGCCTTCGCACCCTCAACGGTAAAATGAAAGAGCACTCAGGCATAGATACATCTATGTGGGAGGGGTGGTTGGACGTGTTTGGCAAATACAAGTCTTTGGTATGGCCGTGTTCAGCAATACTGACGTTGTGTGGATGTTGTTGTATTCCCTGTCTGTTCTCTGTTTAACCGTCTGATTACCACAGCAATTAGCCCAGCAGATGATAAAGCTGTTCAGATGTACTTCCTGGTGGACGACAAGGAAGATGAATCTGAAGACGAGGATACCTACCAGGATGGTGTTCCTGATTTATTTCCAGAAATGTCATAAATATGAGGAAAAATGTATGTTCAATTCTGAGTGTAAACATAACTTTGTCGTAAGGAAATTAACCATTAACTGAAAATTGCAAGAAGAAGTTATTAGGGATAGGGAGATTATGGGAACGTTTTTGCGATAAACATGAGGGAATTGTTGGAATAATTGTTTGTAAGTTATCACAAAAGAAACGTTGTATTATGAATGCTGTCTTTCGAGGCCTAACAAGAGGAAGAAGGCTCGTGAAACGCCACTGTGATTTCAACACGGACAGATGGCAGGATCTGCTCAACTTCCAGAGGAACTCTCTTTGAAGTGTTAAACGAACTCTCTCTGAAGTATTTCACAAACTCTCTTCCAACTGTTTGGTGACCGAGGTCAACGCTATTTACGACCCACTGCCCTCTTGAAGTTGCCGTGGTCAGGAGACGGGAGGGGTTATCCATTGTCCTCCAACACCTGCCCCAGCTGGATCCAGGAAGAGCCCAAACCCGAGAAATCCTCTTCTTGAACTTCAAAGCGACCGAAAACAATGACTGTTTTACATACGTCCCATTCCTGCTGTGACATGTGTTGGTGCATGAACATTGAATATTGTAATAAAGAGGAGACGAAAACCTTCTTCGTCAGAGCGTGGTGCAGGACTGTACAGAGAGTGCAGTGGCCATGTCTCTCCTCAATATTGAGTCCAAATTGAATTCTGTCTCTGTTTGATTCCTTGCCTTTTGTCTTGTTTAATAGATGTCCTGTGTTTGAACGTGACAGTATACATCTAGTAGTATTGTACACATCTAGTAGTGATGTACACACGTAGTAGTGATGTACACATCTAGTAGTGATGTACACACGTAGTAGTGATGTACACATCTAGTAGTGATGTACACACGTAGTAGTGATGTACACATCTAGTAGTACTGTACACATCTAGTAGTGATGTACACACATAGTAGTGATGTACACACATAGTAGTGATGTACACACGTAGTAGTGATGTACACATCTAGTAGTCCTGTACACACGTAGTAGTGATGTACACACGTAGTAGTGATGTACACACCTAGTAGTGATGTACACATCTAGTAGTGATGTACACATCAGTGATGCACACATGTAGTAGTGATGTACACATCTAGTAGTGATGTACACACGTAGTAGTGATGTACACATCTAGTAGTGATGTACACACGTAGTAGTGATGTACACATCTAGTAGTGATGTACACACGTAGTAGTGATGTACACATCTAGTAGTACTGTACACATCTAGTAGTGATGTACACACATAGTAGTGATGTACACACGTAGTAGTGATGTACACATCTAGTAGTCCTGTACACACGTAGTAGTGATGTACACACCTAGTAGTGATGTAAACATCTAGTAGTGATGTACACATCAGTGATGCACACATGTAGTAGTGATGTACACATCTAGTAGTGATGTACACACGTAGTAGTGATGTACACACCTAGTAGTGATGTACACATCTAGTAGTCCTGTACACACGTAGTAGTGATGTACACACGTAGTAGTGATGTACACACCTAGTAGTGATGTACACATCTAGTAGTGATGTACACATCAGTGATGTACACATGTAGTAGTGATGTACACATCTAGTAGTCCTGTACGCATCTAGTAGTGATGTACACACGTAGTAGTATTGTACACACGTAGTAGTATTGTACACACACGTAGTAGTGATGTACACACGTAGTAGTATTGTACACAAGCACAGGGACTATGAATACAGAGAATGTAACCATGGAAACACAAGCACAGGGACTATGAATACAGAGAATGTAACCATGGAAACAAGCACAGGGACTATGAATACAGAGAATGTAACCATGGAAACAAGCACAGGGACTATGAATACAGAGCATGTAACCATAGAAACAAGCACAGGGACTATGAATACAGAGAATGTAACCATGGAAACAAGCACAGGGACTATGAATACAGAGCATGTAACCATGGAAACAAGCACAGGGACTATGAATACAGAGTTCCTACAAGGTTGCTAAGATACATGGCGCTGGGGGCGTGGTCACCATGACATCATTTGCATAATTCCCTATGATTTTCTTCTTTAAAAAAAGGCTGAAAAATGTAAAAATGCATTTAAAAACAAAGCTGTGTTAATGAGTATTAACATGTATTTATGTTTTCAGTTGTTGCTGATTGTAGTACAAAGTACTTTGTTGACAATTGTTCACGTTTTGTGAACGACTTTTAGTGACTTCTTGTTGTTTGACAGCAACAAATCTAGCATCTTACTAGTCGTACTGTTAGTACCCATCTTGACTAACTGGTTAATACAAGTACTGTTAATATCCATCTTGACTAACTGGTTAATACAAGTACTGTTAGTACCCATCTTGACTAACTGGTTAATACAAGTACTGTTAATATCCATCTTGACTAACTGGTTAATACAAGTACTGTTAATACCCATCTTGACTAACTGGTTAATACAAGTACTGTTAGTACCCATCTTGACTAACAGGTTAATACAAGTACTGTTAACATCCATCTTGACTAACTGGTTAATACAAGTACTGTTAATACCCATCTTGACTAACTGGTTAATACAAATACTGTTAGCACCCATCTTGACTAACTGGTTAATACAAGTACTGTTAATACCCATCTTGACCAACTGGTTAATACAAGTACTGTTAACATCCATCTTGACTAACTGGTTAATACAAGTACTGTTAATACCCATCTTGACTAACTGGTTAATACAAGTACTGTTAGTACCCATCTTGACTAACTGGTTAATACAAGTACTGTTAGTACCCATCTTGACTAACTGGTTAATAAAAGTGGGTCAGCTGGATAGAAGATGGCACAGGGCTGGAGAATTTAGGGACTAAGGACCCTACTAACCATGCTCCAACTAAGACAACTACAGTAGATATCATATCAGTAGATATCACATATCAGTAGATATCACACCTTAGTAGACATGATACCGCAGTAGATATTCTACCTTGGTTCCATCACTGTTACAGTAGGTATCATACCTTAGTAGACATGATATCGCAGTAGATATCCTACCTTGGTCCCATCCACACTGATGATGCGATAGCTGTTGCGTGTGCTGTCATAGAAGTAGGAGACAGTAACCGCCTGCTTGCTGGCAGGGACCCAGTTCTTCTTGGTACTAGGGTCTATCTGGAACACATGGGCCCTGGTGGTGTAGATGGGTTGTTCCCTGGGGGGGGACACACACATACTGTATCATTAGTACACTCATTATTACAGTACTGGTGGTGTAGATGGGTTGTTCCCTGGGGACACACACACACACATACTGTATCATTAGTACACTCATTATTACAGTACTGGTGGTGTAGATGGGTTGTTCCCTGGGGGGACACACACACATACTGTATCATTAGTACACTCATTATTACAGTACTGGTGGTGTAGATGGGTTGTTCCCTGGGGGGACACACACACACATACTGTATCATTAGTACACTCATTATTACAGTACTGGACAATGGTGGTGTAGATGGGTTGTTTCCATACAGTATTGCAATAGTATTGTAACATACATAAATACACACACATACACTTTACTACATAACACATACATAAATACACACGTATTCATCTTTATAGCATTTCTTGGACTGGGTATTTGTACAGACATGTACTGCATGTCCACCTGTCTGTGTGTGTGTCTGTGTGTATGTGTGTGTGTGTGTGTGTGTGTGTATGTATGTGTGTGTGTGTGCGTGTGTTTGTGTGTGCGTGTGCGTGTGTTCTCAGGCAGCAAATGAGTCGGCCGAAACTTTGTTCTAACTGTCACACACACAGTCGTGTGAAACTAGTGTACAATCAACAGTCGTGTGAAACTAGTGAACAATCAACAGTCGTGTGAATCTAGTGTACAATCAACAGTCGTGTGAAACTAGTGTACAGTCAACAGTCGTGTGAAACTAGTGTACAATCAACAGTCGTGTGAAACTAGTGTACGATCAACAGTCGTGTGAATCTAGTGTACAATCAACAGTCGTGTGAAACTAGTGTACAGTCAACAGTCGTGTGAATCTAGTGTACAATCAACAGTCGTGTGAAACTAGTGTACAATCAACAGTCGTGTGAAACTAGTGTACAGTCAACAGTCGTGTGAAACTAGTGTACAATCAACAGTCGTGTGAAATTAGTGTACAATCAACAGTCGTGTGAATCTAGTGTACAATCAACAGTCGTGTGAAACTAGTGTACAGTCAACAGTCGTGTGAAACTAGTGTACAGTCAACAGTCGTGTGAAACTAGTGTACAATCAACAGTCGTGTGAATCTAGTGAACAATCAACAGTCGTGTGAAACTAGTGTACAATCAACAGTCGTGTGAAACTAGTGTACAATCAACAGTCGTGTGAAACTAGTGTACAGTCAACAGTCGTGTGAAACTAGGGTACAATCAACAGTCGTGTGAAACTAGTGAACAATCAACAGTCGTGTGAATCTAGTGTACAATCAACAGTCGTGTGAAACGAGTGTACAATCAACAGTCGTGTGAAACTAGTGAACAATCAACAGTCGTGTGAAACTAGTGTACAATCAACAGTCGTGTAAAACTAGTGTACAATCAACAGTCGTGTAAAAACTAGTGTACAATCAACAGTCGTGTGAAACTAGTGCACAGTCAACAGTCGTGTGAAACTAGTGTACAGTCAACAGTCGTGTGAAACTAGTGTACAGTCAACAGTCGTGTGAAACTAGTGTACAGTCAACAGTCGTGTGAAACTAGTGTACAGTCAACAGTCGTATGAAACTAGTGTACAGTCAACAGTCATGTGTAACTAGTGTACAATCAACAGTTGTGTGAAACTAGTGTACAATCAACAGTCGTGTGAAACTAGGGTACAATCAACAGTCGTGTGAAACTAGTGTACAATCAACAGTCGTGTGAAACTAGTGTACAATCAACAGTCGTGTGAAACTAGTGAACAATCAACAGTCGTGTGAAACTAGTGTACAATCAACAGTCGTGTGAAACTAGTGTACAGTCAACAGTCGTGTGAAACTAGTGAACAATCAACAGTCGTGTGAAACTAATGTACAATCAACAGTCGTGTGAAATAAGTGTACAATCAACAGTCGTGTGAAACTAGTGTACAGTCAACAGTCGTGTGAAACTAGTGTACAATCAACAGTCGTGTGAAACTGGTGTACAATCAACAGTCGTGTGAAACTAGTGTACAGTCAACAGTCGTGTGAAACTAGTGTACAATCAACAGTCGTGTGAAACTAGTGTACAATCAACAGTCGTGTGAAACTAGTGTACAATCAACAGTTGTGTGAAACTAGGGTACAATCAACAGTCGTGTGAAACTAGTGTACAATCAACAGTCGTGTGAAACTAGTGAACAATCAACAGTCGTGTGAAACTAGTGTACAATCAACAGTCGTGTGAAACTAGTGTAGTCAACAGTCGTGTGAAACTAGTGTACAGTCAATAGTCGTGTGAAACTAGTGTACAATCAACAGTCGTGTGAAACTAGTGTACAATCAACAGTCGTGTGAAACTAGTGTACAGTCAACAGTCGTGTGAAACTAGTGTACAGTCAAGAGTCGTGTGAAACTAGTGTAACATCAACATTCGTGTAAAACTGGTGTACAATGGAGTACAGTCGTGCTAAACTAGTGTACAATCAACAGTCGTGTGAAACTAGTGTACAATCAACAGTTGTGTGAAACGAGTGTACAATCAACTGTCGTGTGAAACTAGTGTACAGTCAACAGTTGTGTGAAACTAGTGTACAGTCAACAGTCGTGTGAAACTAGTGTACAATCAACAGTCGTGTGAAACTAGTGTACAATCAACAGTCGTGTGAAACTAGTGTACAATCAACATTCGTGTAAAACTGGTGTACAATGGAGTACAGTCGTGCTAAACTAGTGTACAATCAACAGTCGTGTGAAACTAGTGTACAATCAACAGTTGTGTGAAACGAGTGTACAATCAACTGTCGTGTGAAACTAGTGTACAGTCAACAGTTGTGTGAAACTAGTGTACAGTCAACAGTCGTGTGAAACTAGTGTACAATCAACAGTCGTGTGAAACTAGTGTACAATCAACAGTCGTGTGAAACTAGTGTACAATCAACAGTCGTGTGAAACTAGTGAACAATCAACAGTCGTGTGAAACAAGTGTACAATCAACAGTCGTGTGAAACAAGTGTACAATCAACAGTCGTGTGAATCTAGTGTACAGTCAGCAGTCGTGTGAAACAAGTGTACAATCAACAGTCGTGTGAATCTAGTGTACAAATCAACAGTCGTGTGAAACTAGTGTACAGTCAACAGTCGTGTGAAACTAGTGTACAATCAACAGTCGTGTGAAACTAGTGTACAATCAACAGTCGTGTGAAACTAGTGTACAATCAACAGTCGTGTGAAACTAGTGAACAATCAACAGTCGTGTGAAACTAGTGTACAATCAACAGTCGTGTGAAACTAGTGTACAATCAACAGTCGTGTGAATCTAGTGTACAATGAACAGTCGTGTGAAACGAGTGTACAATCAACAGTCGTGTGAAACTAGTGAACAATCAACAATCGTGTGAAAGAAGTGTACAATCAACAGTCGTGTGAAACTAGTGTACAGTTAACAGTCGTGTGAAACTAGTGTACAATCAACAGTCGTGTGAATCTAGGGTACAATCAACAGTCGTGTGAAACTAGTGTACAATCAACAGTCGTGTGAATCTAGTGTACAATCAACAGTCGTGTGAAACGAGTGTACAGTCAACAGTCGTGTGAGACTAAGGTACAATCAACAGTCGTGTGAAACTAGTGTACAGTCAACAGTCGTGTGAAACTGGTGTACAATCAACAGTCGTGTGAAACTAGTGTACAGTCAACAGTCGTGTGAAACTAGTGTACAATCAACAGTCGTGTGAAACTAGTGTACAATCAACAGTCGTGTGAAACTAGTGTACAATCAACAGTTGTGTGAAACTAGGGTACAATCAACAGTCGTGTGAAACTAGTGTACAATCAACAGTCGTGTGAAACTAGTGAACAATCAACAGTCGTGTGAAACTAGTGTACAATCAACAGTCGTGTGAAACTAGTGTAGTCAACAGTCGTGTGAAACTAGTGTACAGTCAATAGTCGTGTGAAACTAGTGTACAATCAACAGTCGTGTGAAACTAGTGTACAATCAACAGTCGTGTGAAACTAGTGTACAGTCAACAGTCGTGTGAAACTAGTGTACAGTCAAGAGTCGTGTGAAACTAGTGTAACATCAACATTCGTGTAAAACTGGTGTACAATGGAGTACAGTCGTGCTAAACTAGTGTACAATCAACAGTCGTGTGAAACTAGTGTACAATCAACAGTTGTGTGAAACGAGTGTACAATCAACTGTCGTGTGAAACTAGTGTACAGTCAACAGTTGTGTGAAACTAGTGTACAGTCAACAGTCGTGTGAAACTAGTGTACAATCAACAGTCGTGTGAAACTAGTGTACAATCAACAGTCGTGTGAAACTAGTGTACAATCAACATTCGTGTAAAACTGGTGTACAATGGAGTACAGTCGTGCTAAACTAGTGTACAATCAACAGTCGTGTGAAACTAGTGTACAATCAACAGTTGTGTGAAACGAGTGTACAATCAACTGTCGTGTGAAACTAGTGTACAGTCAACAGTTGTGTGAAACTAGTGTACAGTCAACAGTCGTGTGAAACTAGTGTACAATCAACAGTCGTGTGAAACTAGTGTACAATCAACAGTCGTGTGAAACTAGTGTACAATCAACAGTCGTGTGAAACTAGTGAACAATCAACAGTCGTGTGAAACAAGTGTACAATCAACAGTCGTGTGAAACAAGTGTACAATCAACAGTCGTGTGAATCTAGTGTACAGTCAGCAGTCGTGTGAAACAAGTGTACAATCAACAGTCGTGTGAATCTAGTGTACAAATCAACAGTCGTGTGAAACTAGTGTACAGTCAACAGTCGTGTGAAACTAGTGTACAATCAACAGTCGTGTGAAACTAGTGTACAATCAACAGTCGTGTGAAACTAGTGTACAATCAACAGTCGTGTGAAACTAGTGAACAATCAACAGTCGTGTGAAACTAGTGTACAATCAACAGTCGTGTGAAACTAGTGTACAATCAACAGTCGTGTGAATCTAGTGTACAATGAACAGTCGTGTGAAACGAGTGTACAATCAACAGTCGTGTGAAACTAGTGAACAATCAACAGTCGTGTGAAAGAAGTGTACAATCAACAGTCGTGTGAAACTAGTGTACAGTTAACAGTCGTGTGAAACTAGTGTACAATCAACAGTCGTGTGAATCTAGGGTACAATCAACAGTCGTGTGAAACTAGTGTACAATCAACAGTCGTGTGAATCTAGTGTACAATCAACAGTCGTGTGAAACGAGTGTACAGTCAACAGTCGTGTGAGACTAAGGTACAATCAACAGTCGTGTGAAACTAAGGTACAATCAACAGTCGTGTGAATCTAGTGTACAATCAACAGTGGTGTGAAAAGTTCACAGAGTGATTTATTGATCATGACATTGCAAAAGATAATTAAGGTCAGTCTGAAAAAGAAAGACTGCATGTTTGACTTTGTTATATTTATTAACATTTACACGTACTTCCTGTTTACTTAAATATTGATGATATATTTGGTGAGGTGTCACATGACAACTTATATTCATAAACATTATTTACACTTTATTAAATATTGATGATATATTTGGTGAGGTGTCACATGACAACTTATATTCATAAACATTATTTACACTTTATTAAATATTGATGATATATTTGGTGAGGTGTCACATGACAAGTGTGTGCTGGCAGACTAGTGAGGTGACACTGCTGTCATGGCAACACCATGTCAACGTGTCAAAGGTGTGGAGTGAGTCTTAACAACTACAAATGTATGTGACACAACTGGAAGTACAACATTGTGGAGAAATTATCTTCATTACCTCACCACATTTCTCTAATTGTCCACCAATAGACTAATTACTACTAGAAGTACTACTCAAAGTACTATTAAAATGACTACTCATAGTACTATTCAAAGTACAATTAAAATGACTATTGAAAGTACTATTCAAAACATCATGTGACATGTATCACATCATCCAGTCTTGCACTCACCTGGCGACAGGTGAAATCTTCTATGAAAAAGAACAAACTGTAACCGTGAACATCTTTGTGACAACAGGAAAACAACATCAGGAGTTAGGACTTTGTGTGTGTGAGTGTATATGTATATATATATATATATATATATATATATATCCATCCATCCATCCATCCACCTTCTTCCGCTTATCCGAGGTCGGGTCGCGGGGGCAGCAGCCTAAGCAGGGAAGCCCAGACTTCCCTCTCCCCAGCCACTTTGTCCAGCTCCTCCCGGGGGATCCCGAGGCGTTCCCAGGCCAGCCGGGAGACATAGTCTTCCCAACATGTCCTGGGTCTTCCCCGTGGCCTCCTACCGGTCGGACGTGCCCTAAACACCTCCCAAGGGAGGCGATCGGGTGGCATCCTGACCAGATGCCCGAACCACCTCATCTGGCTCCTCTCGATGTGGAGGAGCAGCGGCTTTACTTTGAGCTCCTCCCGGATGACAGAGCTTCTCACCCTATCTCTAAGGGAGAGCCCCGCCACCCGGCGGAGGAAACTCATTTCGGCCGCTTGTACCCGTGATCTTGTCCTTTCGGTCATAACCCAAAGCTCATGACCATAGGTGAGGATGGGAACGTAGATCGACCGGTAAATTGAGAGCTTTGCCTTCCGGCTCAGCTCCTTCTTCACCACAACGGATCGATACAGCGTCCGCATTACTGAAGACGCCGCACCGATCCACCTGTCGATCTCACGATCCACTCTTCCCTCACTCGTGAACAAGACTCCGAGGTACTTGAACTCCTCCACTTGGGGCAGGGTCTCCTCCCCAACCCGGAGATGGCACTCCACCCTTTTCCGGGCGAGAACCATGGACTCGGACTTGGAGGTGCTGATTCTCATCCCAGTCGCTTCACACTCGGCTGCGAACCGATCCAGCGAGAGCTGAAGATCCTGGCCAGATGAAGCCATCAGGACCACATCATCTGCAAAAAGCAGAGACCTAATCCTGCAGCCACCAAACCAGATCCCCTCAACGCCCTGACTGCGCCTAGAAATTCTGTCCATAAAAGTTCAGAACAGAATGGGTGACAAAGGGCAGTCTTGGCGGAGTCCAACCCTCACTGGAAACGTGTCCGACTTACTGCCGGCAATGCGGACCAAGCTCTGGCACTGATCATACAGGGAGCGGACCGCCAAAATCAGACAGTCCGATACCCCGTACTCTCTGAGCACTCCCCACAGGACCTCCTGAGGGACACGGTCGAATGCCTTCTCCAAGTCCACAAAGCACATGTAGACTGGTTGGGCAAACTCCCATGCACCCTCAAGGACCCTGCCGAGAGTATAGAGCTGGTCCACAGTTCCACGACCAGGACGAAAACCACACTGTTCCTCCTGAATCCGAGGTTGGACTATCCGGCGTAGCCTCCTCTCCAGTACACCTGAATAGACCTTACCGGGAAGGCTGAGGAGTGTCATCCCACGATAGTTAGAACACACCCTCCGGTTCCCCTTCTTAAAGAGAGGAACCACCACCCCGGTCTGCCAATCCAGAGGTACCGCCCCCGATGTCCACGCGATGCTGCAGAGTCTTGTCAACCAAGACAGCCCCACAGCATCCAGAGCCTTAAGGAACTCCGGGCGGATCTCATCCACCCCCGGGGCCTTGCCACCGAGGAGCTTTTTAACTACCTCAGCAAACCTCAGCCCCAGAAATAGAAGAGTCCACCACAGATTCCTCAGGCACTGCTTCCTCATAGGAAGACGTGTTGGTGGGATTGAGGAGGTCTTCGAAGTATTCTTTCCACCGATCCACAACATCCGCAGTCGAGGTCAGCAGAACACCATCCTCACCCTACACAGTGTTGATAGTGCACTGCTTCCCCTTCCTGAGGCGGCGGATGGTGGTCCAGAATCGCTTCGAAGCCGTCCGGAAGTCGTTTTCCATGGCTTCCCCGAACTCCTCCCATGTCCGAGTTTTTGCCTCCGCGACCGCTGAAGCCGCACACCGCTTGGCCTGTCGGTACCTGTCCGCTGCCTCAGGAGTCCTATGAGCCAAAAGAACTCGATAGGACTCCTTCTTCAGCTTGACGGCATCCCTCACCGCCGGTGTCCACCAACGGGTTCTAGGATTACCGCCACAGCAAGCACCAACTACTTTGCGGCCACAGCTCCAATCAGCCGCCTCGACAATAGAGGCGCGGAACATGGTCCACTCGGACTCAATGTCCAGCACCTCCCTCGTGACATGTTCAAAGTTCTTCCGGAGGTGGGAATTGAAACTCTCTCTGACAGGAGACTCTGCCAGACGTTCTCAGCAAACCCTCACAATGCGTTTGGGCCTGCCAGGTCTGTCCGGCATCCTCCCCCACCATCGCAGCCAACTCACCACCAGGTGGTGATCGGTAGAAAGCTCCGCCCCTCTCTTCACCCGAGTGTCCAAAACATGAGGCCGCAAATCCGATGACACAACTACAAAGTCGATCATGGAACTGCGGCCTAGGGTGTCCTGGTGCCAAGTGCACATATGGACACCCTTATGTTTGAACATGGTGTTTGTTATGGACAATCCGTGACAGGCACAAAAGTCCAATAACAAAACACCGCTCGGGTTCAGATCCGGGCAGCCATTCTTCCCAATCACGCCTCTCCAGGTTTCACTGTCGTTGCCAACATGAGCATTGAAGTCCCCCAGTAGAACGAGGGAATCACCCGGGGGAGCACTCTCAAGTACTCCCTTGAGTGAATCCAAAAAGGGTGGGTACTCTGAGCTGCTGTTTGGCGCATAAGCGCAAACCACAGTCAGGACCCGTCCCCCCACCCGAAGGCGGAGGGAAGCTACCCTCTCGTCCACCGGGTTGAATTTTATATATATATATATATATATATATATATATATATATATATAATGTACTAATGTACTGGTATCATGTGTGTAAACATTGTATCTGATGTTGTGGTTATATACACACACACACACACACACACACACACATACATACATACATACATACATACATATATATATAATGTATGTATATAGATACACAATTGAATTGTGATAGGGATGTAGGTCAAAATGCCAAATATGGTCGCTGATCATTTTTATTCATGGTGAGTGACTCGTCGTGTGTGTGTGTGTGTGTGTGTGTGTGTGTGTGTGTGTGTGTGTGTGTGTGTGTGTGTGTGTGTGTGTGTGTGTGTGTGTGTGTGTGTGTGTGTGTGTGTGTGTGTGTGTGTCACAAGTCAAAGACGTGTTTGCTGCTTCTTGACGTCACACTGGTCTCTACTTGTGTGTTCATCACTGCATGTTTCCACTGCAGCATAGAAAGCCAAATAAAAAGCATGACAAGTGGGCGTGGCCAGTGGGCGTGGCCAGTGACTTACACAACACACAAGACTGCAGTCACACCGGTTTCAACGTGGGCGGAGCCTAAATCATCTGAAACTTCCTACAACACACTACTCTATGTCAATCAAAACTTGTTGAAGAAATGTTGATATTACACATCTTCTACTGTATCACATGTTTATATCACTGTGTGTCAGTCACATGTTGATATTACACATCTTCTACTGTATCACATGTGTATATCACTGTGTGTCAGTCACTGGTTGATATTACACATCTTCTACTGTATCACATGTTTATATCACTGTGTCAGTCACATGTTGATATTACACATCTTCTACTGTATCACATGTTTATATCACTGTGTGTCAGTCACATGTTGATATTACACATCTTCTACTGTATCACATGTTTATATCACTGTGTCAGTCACATGTTGATATTACACATCTTCTACTGTATCACATGTTTATATCACTGTGTGTCAGTCACTGGTTGATATTACACATCTTCTACTGTATCACATGTTTATATCACTGTGTCAGTCACATGTTTATATTACACATCTTCTACTGTATCACATGTTTATATCACTGTGTGTCAGTCACATGTTGATATTACATATCTTCTACTGTATCACATGTTTATATCACTGTGTCAGTCACATGTTGATATTACACATCTTCTACTGTATCACATGTTTATATCACTGTGTGTCAGTCACATGTTGATATTACACATCTTCTACTGTATCACATGTTTATATCACTGTGTGTCAGTCACATGTTGATATTACACATCTTCTACTGTATCACATGTTTATATCACTGTGTCAGTCACATGTTTATATTACACATCTTCTACTGTATCACATGTTTATATCACTGTGTGTCAGTCACATGTTGATATTACACATCTTCTACTGTATCACATGTTTATATCACTGTGTCAGTCACATGTTGATATTACACATCTTCTACTGTATCACATGTTTATATCACTGTGTGTCAGTCACATGTTGATATTACACATCTTCTACTGTATCACATGTTTATATCACTGTGTGTCAGTCACATGTTGATATTACACATCTTCTACTGTATCACATGTTTATATCACTGTGTCAGTCACATGTTTATATTACACATCTTCTACTGTATCACATGTTTATATCACTGTGTGTCAGTCACATGTTGATATTACACATCTTCTACTGTATCACATGTTTATATCACTGTGTCAGTCACATGTTGATATTACACATCTTCTACTGTATCACATGTTTATATCACTGTGTGTCAGTCACTGGTTGATATTACACATCTTCTACTGTATCACATGTTTATATCACTGTGTGTCAGTCACATGTTGATATTACACATCTTCTACTGTATCACATGTTTATATCACTGTGTGTCAGTCACATGTTGATATTACACATCTTCTACTGTATCACATGTTTATATCACTGTGTGTCAGTCACATGTTGATATTACACATCTTCTACTGTATCACATGTTTATATCACTGTGTGTCAGTCACATGTTGATATTACACATCTTCTACTGTATCACATGTTTATATCACTGTGTGTCAGTCACATGTTGATATTACACATCTTCTACTGTATCACATGTTTATATCACTGTGTCAGTCACATGTTTATATTACACATCTTCTACTGTATCACATGTTTATATCACTGTGTGTCAGTCACATGTTGATATTACACATCTTCTACTGTATCACATGTTTATATCACTGTGTGTCAGTCACATGTTGATATTACACATCTTCTACTGTATCACATGTTTATATCACTGTGTGTCAGTCACATGTTTATATTACGCATCTTCTACTGTATCACATGTTTATATCGCTGTGTCAGTCACATGTTGATATTAAACATCTTCTACTGTATCACATGTTTATATCACTGTGTGTCAGTCACATGTTGATATTACACATCTACTGTATCACATGTTTATATCACTGTGTCAGTCACATGTTGATATTACACATCTTCTACTGTATCACATGTTTATATCACTGTGTGTCAGTCACATGTTGATATTACACATCTTCTACTGTATCACATGTTGATATCACTGTGTGTCAGTCACATGTTTATATGACAAGTAAACATTAGTTGACTTATCACTCAAACGTTAGTTGACTTGACGTTGACAAGTGAGGTGACAGGTGTGTAGTCCGTGCACAGGTGAGTCAGAACTACTTTCACTCCCAAACAAAGTCAGATGGTACTTTAGATAAAACATTTGATCAAATCACAGATGTGCAGTCAAGTAGAAACGTTGACAAAAACTCTTCCTGTACAACACTCTGACAATAACAACACTGTGACAATAACGACACTGTGACAATAACGACACTGTGACAATAACTACACAGTGACAATAACGACACAGTGACAATAACGACACTGCGACAATAACGACACTGCGACAATAACGACACTGCGACAATAACTACACTGTGACAATAACGACACAGTGACAATAACGACACTGTGACAATAACGACACTCTGACAATAACTACACTCTGACAATAACGACACTGTGACAATAACGACACTGTGACAATAACGACACTGTGACAATAACGACACTGCGACAATAACGACACTGCGACAATAACGACACTCTGACAATAACGACACTCTGACAATAACGACACTGTGACAATAACGACACTGTGACAATAACGACACTCTGACAATAACGACACTGTGACAATAACGACACTGTGACAATAACGACACTGTGACAATAACGACACTGTACCAATAACGACACTGTGACAATAACGACACTGTGACAATAACGACACTGTGACAATAACGACACTGTGACAATAACGACACTGTGACAATAACGACACTGTGACAATAACGACACTGTACCAATAACGACACTGTGACAATAACGACACTGTGACAATAACGACACTGTGACAATAACGACACTGTACCAATAACGACACTGTGACAATAACGACACTGCGACAATAACGACACTGCGACAATAACGACACTGTGAAATTAACGACACTGTGAAATTAACGACACTGTGAAAATAACGACACTGTGAAAATAACGACACTGTGACAATAACGACACTGTGACAATAACGACACTGTGAAATTAACGACACTGTGAAAATAACGACACTGTGACAATAACGACACTGTGACCTAAGTATTCATTAAGTACCACCATAGTGACAACATTAAATACAGTAGTGTAGTAGACCTAAGTATTCATTAAGTACCACCATAATGACAACATTAAATACAGTAGTGTAGTAGACCTAAGTATTCATTAAGTACCACCATAATGACAACATTAAATACAGTAGTGTAGTAGACCTAAGTATTCATTAAGTAGCAGCATCATTAAATACAGTAGTGTAGTAGACCTAAGTATTCATTAAGTACCACCATCATTAAATACAGTAGTGTAGTAGACCTAAGTATTCATTAAGTACCACCATAATGACAACATTAAATACAGTAGTGTAGTAGACCTAAGTATTCATTAAGTACCACCATAATGACAACATTAAAATACAGTAGTGTAGTAGACCTAAGTATTCATTAAGTACCACCATAATGACAACATTAAATACAGTAGTGTAGTAGACCTAAGTATTCATTAAGTACCGCCATAATGACAACATTAAATACAGTAGTGTAGTAGACCTAAGTATTCATTAAGTACCACCATAATGACAACATTAAATACAGTAGTGTAGTAGACCTAAGTATTCATTAAGTACCACCATAATGACAACATTAAATACAGTAGTGTAGTAGACCTAAGTATTCATTAAGTACCACCATAATGACAACATTAAATACAGTAGTGTAGTAGACCTAAGTATTCATTAAGTACCACCATAATGACAACATTAAATACAGTAGTGTAGTAGACCTAAGTATTCATTAAGTACCACCATAATGACAACATTAAATACAGTAGTGTAGTAGACCTAAGTATTCATTAAGTACCACCATAATGACAACATTAAATACAGTAGTGTAGTAGACCTAAGTATTCATTAAGTAGCAGCATCATTAAATACAGTAGTGTAGTAGACCTAAGTATTCATTAAGTACCAACATAATGACAACATTAAATACAGTAGTGTGGTAGGCCTAAGTATTCATTAAGTACCACCATCATTAAATACAGTAGTGTAGTAGACCTAAGTATTCATCAAGTACCACCATAATGACAACATTAAATACAGTAGTGTAGTAGACCTAAGTATTCATTAAGTACCACCATAATGACAACATTAAATACAGTAGTGTAGTACACCTAAGTATTCATTAAGTACCACCATCATTAAATACAGTAGTGTAGTAGACCTAAGTATTCATTAAGTACCACCATAATGACAACAATAAATACAGTAGTGTAGTAGACCTAAGTATTCATTAAGTACCACCATAATGACAACATTAAATACAGTAGTGTAGTAGACCTAAGTATTCATTAAGTACCACCATAATGACAACATTAAATACAGTAGTGTAGTAGACCTAAGTATTCATTAAGTACCATCATAATGACAACATTAAATACAGTAATGTAGTAGACCTAAGTATTCATTAAGTACCACCATAATGACAACATTAAATACAGTAGTGTAGTAGACCTAAGTATTCATCAAGTAGCAGTATAATGACAACATTAAATACAGTAGTGTAGTAGACCTAAGTATTCATTAAGTACCACCATCATTAAATACAGTAGTGTAGTAGACCTAAGTATTCATTAAGTACCACCATAATGACAACATTAAATACAGTAGTGTAGTAGACCTTAGTATTCATTAAGTACCACCATAATGACAACATTAAATACAGTAGTGTAGTAGACCTAAGTATTCATTAAGTAGCAGCATCATTAAATACAGTAGTGTAGTAGACCTAAGTATTCATTAAGTACCACCATCATTAAATACAGTAGTGTAGTAGACCTAAGTATTCATAAAGTACCACCATAATGACAACATTAAATACAGTAGTGTAGTAGACCTAAGTATTCATTAAGTACCACCATAATGACAACATTAAATACAGTAGTGTAGTAGACCTAAGTATTCATTAAGTACCACCATAATGACAACATTAAATACAGTAGTGTAGTAGACCTAAGTATTCATTAAGTACCACCATCGTTAAATACAGTAGTGTAGTAGACCTAAGTATTCATTAAGTACCACCATAATGACATCATTAAATACAGTAGTGTAGTAGACCTAAGTATTCATTAAGTACCACCATAGTGACAACATTAAATACAGTAGTGTAGTAGACCTAAGTATTCATTAAGTACCACCATCATTAAATACAGTAGTGTAGTAGACCTAAGTATTCATTAAGTCCCACCATAATGACAACATTAAATACAGTAGTGTAGTAGACCTAAGTAATCATTAAGTACCACCATCATTAAATACAGTAGTGTAGTAGACCTAAGTATTCATTAAGTACCACCATTATGACAACATTAAATACAGTAATGTAGTAGACCTAAGTATTCATTAAGTACCACCATAATGACAACATTAAATACAGTAGTGTAGTAGACCTAAGTATTCATTAAGTACCACCATAATGACAACATTAAATACAGTAGTGTAGTAGACCTAAGTATTCATTAAGTACCACCATAATGACAACATTAAATACAGTAGTGTAGTAGACCTAAGTATTCATTAAGTACCACCATCGTTAAATACAGTAGTGTAGTAGACCTAAGTATTCATTAAGTACCACCATAATGACATCATTAAATACAGTAGTGTAGTAGACCTAAGTATTCATTAAGTACCACCATAGTGACAACATTAAATACAGTAGTGTAGTAGACCTAAGTATTCATTAAGTACCACCATCATTAAATACAGTAGTGTAGTAGACCTAAGTATTCATTAAGTCCCACCATAATGACAACATTAAATACAGTAGTGTAGTAGACCTAAGTAATCATTAAGTACCACCATCATTAAATACAGTAGTGTAGTAGACCTAAGTATTCATTAAGTACCACCATTATGACAACATTAAATACAGTAATGTAGTAGACCTAAGTATTCATTAAGTACCACCATAATGACAACATTAAATACAGTAGTGTAGTAGACCTTAGTATTCATTAAGTAGCAGCATCATTAAATACAGTAGTGTAGTAGACCTAAGTATTCATTAAGTACCACCATAGTGACAACATTAAATATAGTAGTGTAGTAGACCTAAGTATTCATTAAGTAGCAGCATCATTAAATACAGTAGTGTAGTAGACCTAAGTATTCATTAAGTACCACCATAATGACAACATTAAATACAGTAGTGTAGTAGACCTAAGTATTCATTAAGTACCACCATCATTAAATACAGTAGTGTAGTAGACCTAAGTATTCATTAAGTACCACCATAATGACAACATTAAATACAGTAGTGTAGTAGACCTTAGTATTCATTAAGTAGCAGCATCATTAAATACAGTAGTGTAGTAGACCTAAGTATTCATTAAGTACCACCATAGTGACAACATTAAATACAGTAGTGTAGTAGACCTAAGTATTCATTAAGTACCACCATAATGACAACATTAAATATAGTAGTGTAGTAGACCTAAGTATTCATTAAGTAGCAGCATCATTAAATACAGTAGTGTAGTAGACCTAAGTATTCATTAAGTACCACCATAATGACAACATTAAATACAGTAGTGTAGTAGACCTAAGTATTCATTAAGTACCACCATAATGACAACATTACATACAGTAGTGTAGTAGACCTAAGTATTCATTAAGTAGCACCATCATTAAATACAGTAGTGTAGTAGACCTAAGTATTCATTAAGTAGCAGCATAATGACATCATTAAATACAGTAGTGTAGTAGACCTAAGTATTCATTAAGTACCACCATAATGACAAGATGAATGTATTGAAATGAGCATGAAAAGTGTTGAAAAGAAAGAATGTAAGATGAGTGACAGTCAGATAGCCACGTGACCCAGCAGGATTATTAATAGCAACACATTGTGATTGACAGCACACAGAACTACGGCGTCATTAAGAATGATCGGTCATTAATAATGCTGCAGGTGTGACGTCATTAAGAATGATCGGTCATGAATAATGCTGCAGGTGTGACGTCAGTGTGGAAGAAACTCACCCCATTGTGGCGACAAGTGTAGCAATAAAAGTGAATAATGGTCACGTCCACAGCTGATCGGCAGCTTCACACTTCCACGCTCATTGTCGTCCAGTGACACTTGCTGGATCTCTCCTCCGTGGAGTGGGCGAGCGTCAAAAAGAACATTAGTCAAGAGCTTTCCCCTCGACGTCGTCAAACTAAGTGGCGCTAATTCCACGGCTCGTACCTGCGCGCTCAGCAGCGACACGCAGCGGCGCGCGGCTGCTACTACACCGCACACATTCCGTCCACTTGCACTCCAAGCCGCCTTTCAGACACAAACACGACAAAGTCCACGCGAGGGACATGTTTCTTTCTACTTACATGGAGGCTTCCACGCAGGTGACGTCACTTTCCACCACCTGTCAAAAGACTTATTATTCTCCTCAAAGTGTTTCTTATTATTCTCCTCAAAGTGTTTCGTATTATTCTCCTCAAAGTGTTTCTGTGCGTGGAGTTTAGTGAAAAGAGCACGCGAGACAGGAAATATAACACGCCAGCTAATCACGGCAGGTGCGCGCGTGCGCGGAACTCGTCTTGTTGTTCTTGTTGCCGGGGGAAGGTTTACATGACACCTGCTCAGGTCACGTGGGCGTGGAAGGAAATGAGCAGGTCCGAATTACAAATACAATAAAATGAAAAATATTCTGACCAAGCAAAATAAATAAATACATAAATGAATAAATAAATAAATACAATAAAATGAAAAATATTCTGGCCAAAATAATTAGATAAATAAATATAAATATTCTGGCCAAGCAAAATTTAAAAAGAAATAAAATATATTAATAAATATATGAATAAATAGATTAATTAAAATAAAAAATATTCTGACCAAGAAAAATAAATAAATAAATATATAAATGAATAAACAAATAAATACAATTAAATGAAAAATATTCTGACCAAGCAAAATAAATAAATATATAAATGAATAAACAAATAAATAAAATTAAATGAAAAATATTCTGACCAAGCAAAATAAATAAATACATAAATGAATAAATAAATAAATACAATAAAATGAAAAATATTCTGGCCAAAATAATTAAATAAATAAATATAAATATTCTGGCCAAGCAAAATTTAAAAAGAAATAAAATATATTAATAAATATATGAATAAATAGATTAATTAAATAAAAAATATTCTGACCAAGCAAAATAAATAATTATATAAATGAATAAACAAATAAATACAATTAAATGAAAAATATTCTGACCAAGCAAAATAAATAAATATATAAATGAATAAACAAATAAATACAATTAAATGAAAAATATTCTGACCAAACAAAATAAATAAATACATAAATGAATAAATAAATAAATACAATAAAATGAAAAATATTCTGGCCAAAATAATTAAATAAATAAATATGAATATTCTGGCCAAGCAAAATTTTAAAAAGAAATAAAATATATGAATAAATATATGAATAAATAGATTAATTAAAATAAAAAATATTCTGACCAAGCGAAATAAATAAATATATAAATGAATAAACAAATTAATACAATTAAATGAAAAATATTCTGACCAAGCAAAATAAATAAATACATAAATGAATAAATAAATAAATACAATAAAATGAAAAATATTCTGGCCAAAATAATTAAATAAATAAATATAAATATTCTGGCCAAGCAAAATTTAAAAAGAAATAAAATATATTAATAAATATATGAATAAATAGATTAATTAAAATAAAAAATATTCTGATCAAGCAAAATAAATAAATAAATATATAAATGAATAAACAAATAAATACAATTAAATGCAAAATATTCTGACCAAGCAAAATAAATAAATACATAAATGAATAAACAAATAAATACAATAAAATGAAAAATATTCTGGCCAAAATAATTAAATAAATAAATATAAATATTCTGGCCAAGCAAAATTTAAAAAGAAATAAAATATATTAATAAATATATGAATAAATAGATTAATTAAAATAAAAAATATTCTGACCAAGCAAAATAAATAAATATATAAATGAATAAACAAATAAATACAATTAAATGAAAAATATTCTGACCAAGCAAAATAAATAAATACATAAATGAATAAACAAATAAATACAATAAAATGAAAAATATTCTGGCCAAAATAATTAAATAAATAAATATAAATATTCTGGCCAAGCAAAATTTAAAAAGAAATAAAATATATTAATAAATATATGAATAAATAGATTAATTAAAATAAAAAATATTCTGACCAAGCAAAATAAATAAATATATAAATGAATAAACAAATAAATACAATTAAATGAAAAATATTCTGACCAAGCAAAATAAATAAATACATAAATGAATAAATAAATAAATACAATAAAATGAAAAATATTCTGGCCAAAATAATTAAATAAATAAATATGAATATTCTGGCCAAGCAAAATTTAAAAAGAAATAAAATATCCATCCATCCATTTTCTACCGCTTATTCCCTTTTGGGGTCGCGGGGGGCGCTGGAGCCTATCTCAGCTACAATCGGGCGGAAGGTGACCGGTTTTTACAAAACATTTGTTTTGAAGGGGGAATAGCAAACTTCCTGTTGATTTTTGCTGGGGGTTGTCAATCTATGAAATGTAGGTCTAAGTGAGACCTACATAAAGGTTTTTGTTTCATGTCTCTCAGACCTTTCCAGTGGGAGTTACAGGCAGTTTTGTCATTTTTTTCTTCCGAGGAGCAGTTTTTTCAGCGTTTTATTCAAAAATTGCGCTAGAGAGCAATTTTGAGATTTGGGGTTAGGTTTTTTATTAGATCGCAATTTTTGCCAGTCCTGATGTGTGTGTTCAGTTTGGTGAGTTTTGAAGCATGTTAAAGGGGTCAAATTACAGCTCAAAGAGGCAAAAGTGACTGTTTTTAGTACTTTTTTGTCTTGAAGGGGGAATTGCCAACTTCCTGTTGATTTCTGCCCAAGGATGTACAATTATGAAATCTAGGTCTAAGTCAGACCTACATAGAGAATTTTGTTTCATGTCTTTCCGACCTTCCTAGTGGGAGTTACAGGCAGTCTAGTTTTTTTTTCTCCTAGGGGGCGCTAGAGCGCAATTTTGATTTTTGGGGTTCGGTTTTTTCATTAAAAGGCAATTTTCGCAGGTCCTGATGTGTGGGTCAAATATGGTGAGTTTTGAAGCATGTTAAGTGGCTCAAATTAGTGCTCAAAGAGGCGGCCGGTATATAATAATAATAAAACCTTACAAATTCAATAGGTCCTTATGTCCCATTGCATAAGGACTCCCTTTGGGAGTCCTTATGCAATGGGCCATGCGGGCCCTAAAAAGATAAAAAAGAAGATATGTATCTATATATATGTATACATCCACACACATGCACATATCCATACATATGCAAATATATACACATACATATACAAACACATATATATGTATACGGATTATCCGCGGATCGGGCGGATGAAATTAAAAAAAATTAGATTTTATCCACGGGTCGGGTCGGGTCGGGTCGGGCGGTTGAAATAAAAAAAAATTTGATTTTAAATAGATTCAGGCGGGTGGCAGTTAAACCAATTGGTAAATATATATACATAGTTAAATGTTGTTACCCACATACGAAAAACGAGCAGGCACCTGCAGCATATGCCACAACAGAAGAAAAAAAAAAAATTAGATGGACACTTTTACGGAGCGGAGAAGGGACGCCTCGCCGGGGTCCGGGACCGAGGCCCCTTCCCCCGAGAGGGCCCCACCGGGAGCCGTAGCTGAGGCGATCCGCGAGAAGGGCCCGACGCACGTCCAGGGTCACCACCGCGTCCACCGCACCGACACCCCGCCTCGTCCGCCTTCGCCGCAGCAGGTAAGCAGCTTACCTGCCCGCCACCCCCGTGGCCGGGGGCTCGTAACAGGGGTCACTCCGCGTGCTCCGCCTGCGCAGCTTACCTCCCCGCCACCCCTGTTGCCGGGGGCGCGTAACAGGGGTCACTCCGCGAGCAGTGCGCTCACGAAAGGGGTGGGCCTCACCCTGGTTGATATAGACAGCAGGACGGTGGCCATGGAAGTCGGAACCCGCTAAGGAGTGTGTAACAACCCACCTGCCGAATCAACTAGCCCTGAAAATGGATGGCGCTGGAGCGTCGGGCCCATATACCCGGCCGTCGCCGGCAGCGAGACGCGCTTGGAGGTGCGCTCAGCGCGGCTCCCATATGATTGCGCACTGGTGTGCGTCTGGGCCGTGACAGCGTGGCACGCGAATGTCTGTGCTGCATTGGATCAGTCTCCTTTCTTTAACAGGCAAAAGCTTTATAACCTCACTAATGCCTTGCATCGTCTATATTAGATATATAACAACGGGCGGGTGCGGTTCTGATCAAATGTTACATCGGGTGGATGGCGGATGGTTGACGACTTTCTGATGCGGTTGCGGATGAAATAATTGCCTATCCGCGCATCTCTAATACACACACATATATATAAACATATATACACACATATACATACATACATGCATATACATACATACATATACATATATACATACATACATATATACACACATATATATATATATATACATGTACACATACATACATATAGATATATACACATATATATATGCACATACATATACATACATACATATATACACATATATATATATATGCACATACATATACATACATACATAATACACATATATATATATGCACATACATATACATACATACATATATACACATATATATATATGCACATACATATACATACATACATAATACACATATGTATACACATATATATAAGAAGATACAATATTGTATTATTAAGAAGAGATGACATATGTGTTCAGCATGAGTGAGGTGATTCCAGCTGTGCCTCTCCAGTCCAGCAGGTGGCGGCGATGACTTGAACTGGACGTAACAGCCTCTTATTAAAGTAGAAGAAGAAGTATTTCCGTGTTAGCTTAAAAGAGGAAAGTTAGCTGCGAAGAATCTTTTCTTGTTTTGGTTTTTTCTTCTCTTAATCAGGTCAGTTTTCTTCTTCTTCTTTACACTTTGAACACGCCAGCACACACTTTTATTTCCTCTTCACCTTCGCGTCTGTCCTTGCAGGATGAGCGCGAGTCCAAAAGAAGAAGAAGAAGAAAGTTACGAGCAAATGTTTGCAAAAAGATTCTCTGCTGAGGACTTAGAGTTCCAACAATACGTGCAAAGAGATGCTGATAAACCTCCCATTGTGGAGGGATGGAGGAGCAGAGGAGGAGGAAGAGACAGAAGGTTACTTTCGCTTTCCTTTCATTCATCTATTTCTTTAACTGTTACACACACATTGCTTTTCTTTGTCATGCATGATAACCTTCATACTTTATTTATTTGTCATGCATGATAACCTTCATACTTTACTTTATTTATTTGTCATGCATGATAACCTTCATACTTTATTTTATTTATTTGTCATGCATGATAACCTTCATACTTTATTTTATTTGTCATGCATGATAACCTTCATACTTTATTTATTTGTCATGCATGATAACCTTCATACTTTATTTATTTGTCATGCATGATAACCTTCATACTTTACTTTATTTATTTGTCATGCATGATAACCTTCATACTTTATTTTATTTATTTGTCATGCATGATAACCTTCATACTTTATTTTATTTATTTGTCATGCATGATAACCTTCTTACTTTATTTATTTGTCATGCATGATAACCTTCTTACTTTATTTTATTTATTTGTCATGCATAATAACCTTCATACTTTTTATTTATTTATTTGTCATGAATGATAACCTTCATACTTTATTTATTTGTCATGCATGATAACCTTCATACTTTATTTTATTTATTTGTCATGCATGATAACCTTCATACTTTATTTTATTTATTTGTCATGCATGATAACCTTCATACTTAATTTATTCGTCATGCATAACCTTCATACATTTTATTTATTTGTGATAACCTTCATACTTTTTATTTATTTGTCATGCATGATAACCTTCATACTTTATTTTATTTATTTGTCATGCATGATAACCTTCATACTTTATTTTATTTATTTGTCATGCATGATAACCTTCATACTTTATTTGTCATGCATGATAACCTTCTTACTTTATTTTATTTATTTGTCATGCATAATAACCTTCATACTTTTTATTTATTTATTTGTCATGAATGATAACCTTCATACTTTATTTATTTGTCATGCATGATAACCTTCATACTTTATTTTATTTGTCATGCATGATAACCTTCATACTTTATTTTATTTATTTGTCATGCATGATAACCTTCATACTTTATTTTATTTGCCATGCATGATAACCTTCTTACTTTATTTTATTTATTTGTCATGCATGATAACCTTCATACTTTATTTATTTGTCATGCATGATAACCTTCATACTTTATTTTATTTATTTGTCATGCATGATAACCTTCTTACTTTATTTAATTTTTTTGTCATGCATGATAACCTTCATACTTTATTTATTTGTCATGCATGATAACCTTCATACTTTATTTTATTTATCATGCATGATAACCTACTTACATTATTTTATTTATTTGTCATGCATGATAACCTTCATACTTTATTTTATTTATTTGTCATGCATGATAACCTTCTTACATTTATTGTATTTATTTGTCATGCATGATAACCTTCATACTTTTTATTTATTTGTCATGCATGATAACCTTCATACTTTATTTTATTTATTTGTCATGCATGATAACCTTCATACTTTATTGTATTTATTTGTCATGCATGATAACATTCATACTTTATTTTATTTATTTGTCATGCATGATAACCTTCATACTTTATTTTATTTATTTGTCATGCATGATAACCTTCATACTTTATTTTATTTATTTGTCATGCATGATAACCTTCATACTTTATTTTATTTATTTGTCATGCATGATAACCTTCATACTTTATTTTATTTATTTGTCATGCATGATAACCTTCTTACTTTATTTAATTTTTTTGTCATGCATGATAACCTTCATACTTTATTTTATTTATTTGTCATGCATGATAACCTTCATACTTTATTGTATTTATTTGTCATGCATGATAACATTCATACTTTATTTTATTTATTTGTCATGCATGATAACCTTCATACTTTATTTTATTTATTTGTCATGCATGATAACCTTCATACTTTATTTTATTTATTTGTCATGCATGATAACCTTCATACTTTATTTTATTTATTTGTCATGCATGATAACCTTCATACTTTATTTTATTTATTTGTCATGCATGATAACCATACTTTATTTTATTTATTTGTCATGCATGATAACCTTCATACTTTATTTTATTTATTTGTCATGCATGATAACCTTCATACTTTATTTTATTTATTTGTCATGCATGATAACCTTCATACTTTATTTTATTTATTTGTCATGCATGATAACCTTCTTACTTTATTTTATTTATTTGTCATGCATTATAACCTTCATACTTTATTTTATTTGCCATGCATGATAACCTTCATACTTTATTTTATTTATTTGTCATGCATGATAACCTTCATACTTTATTTTATTTATTTGTCATGCATGATAACCTTCATACTTTATTTATTTGTCATGCATGATAACCTTCATACTTTATTTATTTGTCATGCATGATAACCATCATACATTTTATTTATTTGTGATAACCTTCATACTTTTTATTTATTTGTCATGCATGATAAAGTTCATACATTTATTTTATTTGTCATGCATGATAAAGTTCATACATTTATTTTATTTGTCATGCATGATAACGTTATTTTATTTATTTGTCCTGCATGATAAAGTTAATTATCACATTTATGCACAAATGACAGTCTACAATCATCACAATCGTTTATATTGTTATTGTTTACAAACGATGACTTTTTAGGGTGCGGTGCAACATGAAAAAGTAATTGTCAAAAAGAAAAACATGACGAAATTAAATAATATTCTTCAGAGTTTTTCCAAGTAAAAAGTACAAATGTGTGTACAGTAAATTCAGACATACTGTAGGTTTGATTATTAAATGATCTTGTTGCTTAGTTCAGATGAAAATGCTGCAAATTTACACTACAAAGTGTTAATAATCCAGACTATTTCATCACATAATAATATATCAAGTTTACACTACAAAGTGTTAATAATCCAGACTATTTCATCACATAATAATATATCAAGTTTACACTACAAAGTGTTAATAATCCAGACTATTTCATCACATAATAATATATCAAGTTTACACTACAAAGTGTTATTCATCCAGACTATTTCATCACATAATAATATATCAAATTTACACTACAAAGTGTTAATAATCCAGACTATTTCATCACATAATAATATATCAAGTTTACACTACAAAGTGTTAATAATCCATCCTATTTCATCACATAATAATATATCAAGTTTACACTACAAAGTGTTAATAATCCAGACTATTTCATCACATAATAATATATCAAGTTTACACTACAAAGTGTTATTAATCCAGACTATTTCATCACATAATAATATATCAAGTTTACACTACAAAATGTTTATAATCCAGACTATTTCATCACATAATAATATATCAAGTTTACACTACAAAGTGTTAATAATCCAGACTATTTCATCACATAATAATATATCAAGTTTACACTACAAAGTGTTAATAATCCAGACTATTTCATCACATAATAATATATCAAGTTTACACTACAAAGTGTTAATAATCCAGACTATTTCATCACATAATATATCAAATTTACACTACAAAGTGTTAATCCAGCCTATTTCATCACATAATAATATATCATGTTTACACTACAAAGTGTTAATAATCCAGACTATTTCATCACATAATAATATATCAAGTTTACACTACAAAGTGTTATTAATCCAGACTATTTCATCACATAATAATATATCAAGTTTACACTACAAAATGTTTATAATCCAGACTATTTCATCACATAATAATATATCAAGTTTACACTACAAAGTGTTAATAATCCAGACTATTTCATCACATAATAATATATCAAGTTTACACTACAAAGTGTTAATAATCCAGACTATTTCATCACATAATAATATATCAAGTTTACACTACAAAGTGTTAATAATCCAGACTATTTCATCACATAATATATCAAGTTTACACTACAAAGTGTTAATAATCCAGACTATTTCATCACATAATAATATATCAAATTTACACTACAAAGTGTTAATAATCCAGACTATTTCATCACATAATAATATATCAAGTTTACACTACAAAGTGTTAATAATCCAGACTATTTCATCACATAATAATATATCAAATTTACACTACAAAGTGTTAATAATCCAGACTATTTCATCACATAATAATATATCAAATTTACACTACAAAGTGTTAATAATCCAGACTATTTCATCACATAATAATATATCAAATTTACACTACAAAGTGTTAATAATCCAGACTATTTCATCACAGAATAATATATCAAGTTTACACTACAAAGTGTTAATAATCCAGACTATTTCATCACATAATAATATATCAAATTTACACTACAAAGTGTTAATAATCCAGACTATTTCATCACATAATAATATATCAAGTTTACACTACAAAGTGTTAATAATCCAGACTATTTCATCACATAATAATATATCAAGTTTACACTACAAAGTGTTAATAATCCAGACTATTTCATCACATAATATATCAAGTTTACACTACAAAATGTTAATAATCCAGACTATTTCATCACATAATAATATATCAAGTTTACACTACAAAATGTTAATAATCCAGACTATTTCATCACATAATAATATATCAAGTTTACACTACAAAGTGTTAATAATCCAGACTATTTCATCACATAATAATATATCAAGTTTACACTACAAAGTGTTAATAATCCAGACTATTTCATCACATAATAATATATCAAATTTACACTACAAAGTGTTATTAATCCAGACTATTTCATCACATAATAATATATCAAGTTTACACTACAAAGTGTTAATAATCCAGACTATTTCATCACATAATAATATATCAAATTTACACTACAAAGTGTTAATAATCCAGACTATTTCATCACATAATAATATATCAAATTTACACTACAAAGTGTTAATAATCCAGACTATTTCATCACATAATAATATATCAAATTTACACTACAAAGTGTTATTAATCCAGACTATTTCATCACATAATAATATATCAAGTTTACACTACAAAGTGTTAATAATCCAGACTATTTCATCACATAATAATATATCAAGTTTACACTACAAAGTGTTAATAATCCAGACTATTTCATCACATAATAATATATCAAGTTTACACTACAAAGTGTTAATAATCCAGACTATTTCATCACATAATAATATATCAAGTTTACACTACAAAGTGTTAATAATCCAGACTATTTCATCACATAATAATATATCAAGTTTACACTACAAAGTGTTAATAATCCAGACTATTTCATCACATAATAATATATCAAGTTTACACTACAAAGTGTTAATATTCCAGACGATTTCATCACATAATAATATATCAAGTTTACACTACAAAGTGTTAATAATCCAGACTATTTCATCACATAATATATCAAGTTTACACTACAAAGTGTTAATAATCCAGACTATTTCATCACATAATATATCAAATTTACACTACAAAGTGTTAATAATCCAGACTATTTCATCACATAATAATATATCAAGTTTACACTACAAAGTGTTAATAATCCAGACTATTTCATCACATAATAATATATCAAGTTTACACTACAAAGTGTTAATAATCCAGACTATTTCATCACATAATAATATATCAAGTTTACACTACAAAGTGTTAATAATCCAGACTATTTCATCACATAATAATATATCAAGTTTACACTACAAAGTGTTATTCATCCAGACTATTTCATCACATAATATATCAAATTTACACTACAAAGTGTTAATAATCCAGACTATTTCATCACATAATAATGTATCAAGTTTACACTACAAAGTGTTAATAATCCAGACTATTTCATCACATAATATATCAAATTTACACTACAAAGTGTTAATAATCCAGACTATTTCATCACATAATAATGTATCAAGTTTACACTACAAAGTGTTAATAATCCAGACTATTTCATCACATAATAATATATCAAGTTTACACTACAAAGTGTTAATAATCCAGACTATTTCATCACATAATAATATATCAAGTTTACACTACAAAGTGTTAATAATCCAGACTATTTCATCACATAATAATATATCAAATTTACACTACAAAGTGTTATTAATCCAGACTATTTCATCACATAATAATATATCAAGTTTACACTACAAAGTGTTAATAATCCAGACTATTTCATCACATAATAATATATCAAATTTACACTACAAAGTGTTAATAATCCAGACTATTTCATCACATAATAATATATCAAGTTTACACTACAAAGTGTTAATAATCCAGACTATTTCATCACATAATAATATATCAAGTTTACACTACAAAATGTTAATAATCCAGACTATTTCATCACATAATAATATATCAAGTTTACACTACAAAGTGTTAATAATCCAGACTATTTCATCACATAATAATATATCAAGTTTACACTACAAAGTGTTAATAATCCAGACTATTTCATCACATAATATATCAAGTTTACACTACAAAATGTTAATAATCCAGACTATTTCATCACATAATAATATATCAAGTTTACACTACAAAATGTTAATAATCCAGACTATTTCATCACATAATAATATATCAAGTTTACACTACAAAGTGTTAATAATCCAGACTATTTCATCACATAATAATATATCAAGTTTACACTACAAAGTGTTAATAATCCAGACTATTTCATCACATAATAATATATCAAATTTACACTACAAAGTGTTATTAATCCAGACTATTTCATCACATAATAATATATCAAGTTTACACTACAAAGTGTTAATAATCCAGACTATTTCATCACATAATAATATATCAAATTTACACTACAAAGTGTTAATAATCCAGACTATTTCATCACATAATAATATATCAAATTTACACTACAAAGTGTTAATAATCCAGACTATTTCATCACATAATAATATATCAAATTTACACTACAAAGTGTTATTAATCCAGACTATTTCATCACATAATAATATATCAAGTTTACACTACAAAGTGTTAATAATCCAGACTATTTCATCACATAATAATATATCAAGTTTACACTACAAAGTGTTAATAATCCAGACTATTTCATCACATAATATATCAAGTTTACACTACAAAGTGTTAATAATCCAGACTATTTCATCACATAATAATATATCAAATTTACACTACAAAGTGTTAATAATCCAGACTATTTCATCACATAATAATATATCAAATTTACACTACAAAGTGTTAATAATCCAGACTATTTCATCACATAATAATATATCAAGTTTACACTACAAAGTGTTATTAATCCAGACTATTTCATCACATAATAATATATCAAGTTTACACTACAAAATGTTAATAATCCAGACTATTTCATCACATAATAATATATCAAGTTTACACTACAAAGTGTTACTAATCCAGACTATTTCATCACATAATAATATATCAAGTTTACACTACAAAGTGTTACTAATCCAGACTATTTCATCACATAATATTCAAGTCTACAATATTTAGTTCCTAAGAAATCTGTTTTATTCTTTTCCCAAAGTATTTTTTTCCAAAATGCAAAGTTTGCGCCTGATGATTTTGATGATTGGTAAAGTTTATTCCTGGAGAATGTTCTTTGAAGGCTTAGTCTTCACATTTACACAGGAAGAGGAAGTAGAATAAAATGTGAATGTTGTTGAAAAGAGAAGTTAGTAATAAAACAAGATGGACATTGTGGTTGTGGAAGGTTCCAGAACCGCCAAGGAGGAGGAGGAGGAGGAGGAGAAGGAAGAGGAGGAGGAGGATGGCATCAGAGGAAGGAACATGGCGGACATCATCATCATCACAGAGCACGTTATGATCCATACTGATGTCTACTTCTGATATTTCATCTTGATGTCCAGTATTGACGATGATGTCATCCTTCACTCCACCATCTGACATATTTTCACAATAAAACATTTGTTGTTCTTGTCACTGACTTTTATTTTTATGGAACTATTGTATTCCATAGTGTGTCATATTTGCACTAACTTGACACACATGTAGACCACTACCATGTATCTCAGCAGACATCTTGGTTCATCACACATGTAGACCACTACCATGTATCTCAGCAGACATCTTGGTTCATCACACATGTAGACCACTACCATGTATCTCAGCAGACATCTTGGTTCATCACACATGTAGACCACTGCCATGTATCTCAGCAGACATGTTGGTGTGTTCATGTGCTAACACTATCATTAAATATAGATACATATGGTGTGCTTGGGGTGGGGTTGCGGGGGCAGCAGCCTAAGCAGAGAGACCCAGACTTCTTCATCCAGCTCCTAAGGATCCTCAGGCCAGCTGGGAGACCATCACCCAACCATGCAAATTTTGCATTTCCTTTGGAAATCGAGGTCCCAGAGTCTGGAGGAAGACAGGAGAGGCACAGGATCCACGTTGCCTGAAGTCTAGTGTAAAGTTTCCACCATCAGTGATGGTTTGGGGTGCCATGTCATCTGCTGGTGTCGGTCCACTCTGTTTCCTGAGATCCAGGGTCAACGCAGCCGTCTACCAGCAAGTTTTAGAGCACTTCATGCTTCCTGCTGCTGACCTGCTCTATGGAGATGGAGATTTCAAGTTCCAACAGGACTTGGCGCCTGCACACAGCGCAAAATCTACCCGTGCCTGGTTTACGGACCATGGTATTTCTGTTCTAAATTGGCCCGCCAACTCCCCTGACCTTAGCCCCATAGAAAATCTGTGGGGTATTGTGAAAAGGAAGATGCAGAATGCCAGACCCAAAAACGCAGAAGAGTTGAAGGCCACTATCAGAGCAACCTGGGCTCTCATAACACCTGAGCAGTGCCAGAAACTCATCGACTCCATGCCACGCCGCATTAACGCAGTAATTGAGGCAAAAGGAGCTCCAACCAAGTATTGAGTATTGTACATGCTCATATTTTTCATTTTCATACTTTTCAGTTGGCCAACATTTCTAAAAATCCCTTTTTTGTATTAGCCTTAAGTAATATTCTAATTTTGTGACACACGGAATTTTGGATTTTCATTTGTTGCCACTTCAAATCATCAAAATTAAATGAAATAAACATTTGAATGCATCAGTCTGTGTGCAATGAATAAATATAATGTACAAGTTACACCTTTTGAATGCAATTACTGAAATAAATCAAGTTTTTCAAAATATTCTAATTTACTGGCTTTTACCTGTATATGCATACTAGTTTTAGCTATTTGGCTGTTCTGGGTTTTATTTTTTATTATCTTTTTATTTTTTTTAATAGACTGTAGTACTTTGAGGTTGTTTACTCAATGTAAAGTGCTTTTTTACAAATACAACCTATTATTATTATTATTATTAATGTTGATCAAGACTTGAGGATGAAAGACAGTAAATGTATGTACAGTATGTTGCAAATAGAAGAGGTGAAAGTGTTGCAGAGGCGAGCAGGAGAAGGAAAAAGGATCATGTGACTCACACTTCATGTTGTCATGATGCAAGCTGACAGGCGTGTGCACACTGTGCTGGCGGCCTTCTTCATGCAGGACATCATCATCATCATCATGTCAGACCAAGGTCCACACACACACACACACACACCCAGCCTGCAGCAGTGTGTGACCTACATGTGGAGAGTGCAATGATGGAGGTGAGTTGAGGACATTGTTGGTAAAGAAGATGCATGAAAGTCTATTTAAAAGTCTCATCTTCTTAAAAATATTATTATATTATTTACAATGTTGTCCATCATTCACTAACATTATACAACATCTTTTTATTTTCATAAACACTAGCAACAGTCAGCTAACAATGCAGATAATTACCATCACGTCTCTAAGACCAGCAACAATACTCCATTTACATGTGAATATGAACACATTGTTATTACAAGTGCTAACACAGAGGAACTACTTTTAGAGCGCTAACTGGCTTGTGCTGCTGTATTGACATATTGAGCTGCTGCATGGCCTCTGAGTTGGTGAAAGTTGAATTGTCGATGATAAATGATGTCTCTCACCTGGATAGTAGAAGGTTGTGGACATAAACCCCCAAGTTGGTCAACTTTCACATCCAACTAGAGATTGCCAGAAGGACAAGAAAATACACTCATTTTGTGAGGATGATGATGAATTGTTGATGTAAAGGGGAAGATACAAACATCCCATCACTCTTTATCCCAGTGAGAGCAGACGTTGTACAGTAAGTGATTGTTTTATTATGTTTGTACAGTATTTAGCACACAGCTTCTAAAACTTGTAAATCATCCTCCTTATATTCAGGCTCAAAAACGGAAGTTTCTGGATCATCATTTGTCCCAAAGTAGTCTTTGTTGTCTCTCATCAAGTCTGCCATGATTAGTAGTCTTGGTGTTGTTGAAGGGAAAGTGAGCGTCTGCATGCTTAAAATGATCAAAATATGTAAATATTACATGTTATTATGAATGTTACTACATGACATATATATTACATGTTATTATGAATGTTACTACATGACATATATATTACATGTTATTATGAATGTTACTACATGACATATATATTACATGTTATTATGAATGTTACTAGATACTACATATATATTACATGTTATTATGAATGTTACTACATGACATATATTACATGTTATTATGAATGTTACTAGATACTACATATATATTACATGTTATTATGAATGTTACTACATGACATATATATTACATGTTATTATGAATGTTACTACATGACATATATATTACATGTTATTATGAATGTTACTAGATACTACATATATATTACATGTTATTATGAATGTTACTACATGACATATATATTACATGTTATTATGAATGTTACTACATGACATATATATTACATGTTATTATGAATGTTACTACATGACATATATATTACATGTTATTATGAATGTTACTACATGACATATATATTACATGTTATTATGAATGTTACTACATGACATATATATTACATGTTATTATGAATGTTACTACATGACATATATATTACATGTTATTATGAATGTTACTACATGACGTATATATTGCATGTTATTATGAATGTTACTACATGACATATATATTACATGTTATTATGAATGTTACTACATGACATATATATTACATGTTATTATGAATGTTACTAGATACTACATATATATTACATGTTATTATGAATGTTACTACATGACATATATATTACATATTATGAATGTTACTACATGACATATATATTACATGTTATTATGAATGTTACTACATGACATATATATTACATGTTATGAGTGTTACTACATGACATATATATTACATGTTATTATGAATGTTACTACATGACATATATATTACATGTTATTATGAATGTTACTAGATACTACATATATATTACATATGAATGTTACTACATGACATATATATTACATGTTATTATGAATGTTACTAGATACTACATATATATTACATGTTATTATGAATGTTACTACATGACATATATATTACATGTTATTATGAATGTTACTACATGACATATATTACATGTTATTATGAATGTTACTACATGACATATATATTACATGTTATTATGAATGTTACTACATGACATATATATTACATGTTATTATGAGTGTTACTACATGACATATATATTACATGTTATTATGAATGTTACTACATGACATATATATTACATGTTATTATGAGTGTTACTAGATACTACATATATATTACATGTTATTATGAATGTTACTACATGACATATATATTACATGTTATTATGAATGTTACTACATGACATATATATTACATGTTATTATGAATGTTACTACATGACACATATATTACATGTTATTATGAATGTTACTACATGACACATATATTACATGTTATTATGAATGTTACTGCATGACATATATACTTAGTGTGTTTATAAAACCTTGATGGCTGTCTTTTAGAGTGCTTTATGGCAGAGTAGAGTGACTCCTATTGGCATAAAAAACATATTTGTTCTCGTCTTATATAAGGATTGTGAATGATAGAAAGCAAGTGCAGTTTAAAGAACAAACATGTTCTTAGACTTAAGAGGTTCCGTGTCCTAGTAAGAAAAGAAAATAATGGTGGATTTCCAGGTCAGCGAGTCAACAGAAGTGAGTTCTATTTAAATCCTCATCTGCTCGTTAATGTGATTATCTGTGTGTGGGAGACACACACACACACACAAAGTCAACACTCACACTTACGGACATGAGCGCCCCCTGCAGGCCAGAGTGGGACCAGGCTGTAATACACTTTCCTGCCAGTGGGGCAGTAATGAGTCATTGGGTGAACAAGATTCATTACAACATCAAACAATAAGTCCTGTTTAAAATTGTGATGACAGTTTATTTATTTATTTATTCACCTCTTCCATGTGTTCTTAAAAGGTGTATTCCACCTCTTCCATGTGTTCTTAAAGGTGTATTCCACCTCTTCCATGTGTTCTTAAAGGTGTATTCCACCTCTTCCATGTGTTCTTAAAGGTGTATTCCACCTCTTCCATGTGTTCTTAAAGGTGTATTCCACCTCTTCCACGTGTTCTTAAAGGTGTATTCCACCTCTTCCATGTGTTCTTAAAGGTGTATTCCACCTCTTCCATGTGTTCTTAAAGGTGTATTCCACCTCTTCCATGTGTTCTTAAAGGTGTATTCCACCTCTTCCATGTGTTCTTAAAGGTGTATTCCACCTCTTCCATGTGTTCTTAAAGGTGTATTCCACCTCTTCCATGTGTTCTTAAAGGTGTATTCCACCTCTTCCATGTGTTCTTAAAGGTGTATTCCACCTCTTCCATGTGTTCTTAAAGGTGTATTCCACTTCTTCCATGTGTTCTTAAAGGTGTATTCCACCTCTTCCATGTGTTCTTAAAGGTGTATTCACCTCTTCCATGTGTTCTTAAAGGTGTATTCACCTCTTCCATGTGTTCTTAAAGGTGTATTCCACCTATTCCATGTGTTCTTAAAGGTGTATTCCACTTCTTCCATGTGTTCTTAAAGGTGTATTCCACCTCTTCCACGTGTTCTTAAAGGTGTATTCCACCTCTTCCACGTGTTCTTAAAGGTGTATTCCACCTCTTCCATGTGTTCTTAAAGGTGTATTCCACCTCTTCCATGTGTTCTTAAAGGTGTATTCCACCTCTTCCATGTGTTCTTAAAGGTGTATTCCA
>NC_084562.2:28302500-28415000 GCF_033978685.3 Nerophis lumbriciformis
TGCTGTGTCATTCTGGCCCAGAGTCAGGTGTTTGTCACTCTCCAGGATCTGCAGGCATTAGCACTTCTCAACATGGGCCCCGGGAGACATGACTAGGATTGACCTAGAGTTGTAGGGTACACCGGTGCTAGTACAGTATCGCAGTACTAATCAATCAAGGGTACACCGGTGCTAGTATAGTATCGCAGTACTAATCAATCAAGGGTACACCGGTGCTAGTACAGTATCGCAGTACTAATCAATCAAGGGTACATCGGTGCTAGTATAGTATCGCAGTACTAATCAATCAAGGGTACACCGGTGCTAGTATAGTATCGCAGTACTAATCAATCAAAAACTGTACTATACTCTGTTTGAAAAGTACCGCTTCCCCGTTATTACTTTTTAACGGGCATGACGGCGCATCGTCATGTCGTGACATTGCTGGTTTTACCAGCAGAGGAGCGTGTTCACACACACAGAGTACTTACAAGCAGACACAGTGTGTAGACAGAAAAGGACGCATTTTGGTGTAAAAAGTAAAGATAAAGGTGATGTTATAACACTCAGGAAGAGGTGCTTTAAGACATGGCTAGCTCGCTAGCGGCTAACATCCATCCGCAGTGTTTTAGCTACTTCCAAATCACTAATCCTGGCCTCCATGGCGACAAATAAAGTACGTTTCTTACAAGTATCCAGTGTTGGGACTAACGCGTTACTGTAACGCCGTTAGTTTCAGCGGTAACTAGTAATCTAACGCGTTATTTTTAATATTCAGTAACTCAGTTACCGTTACTACATGATGCGTTACTGCGTTATTTTACGTTATTTTTTATGTTGTATCGGCTAGAAACAGAAGATCTGAGTGCGTTCTATTCGAGAGCTGTGGGTCTTTACAGCTGAGGGCGAATGACGAGGCCGGCGGTTTGTTGCAACTTTGTGACTTTATTGGACGCAGCCATCCACCAAGGTAGAGCACCTGCACACACTCACTGTCGCCGCTCCCTCACTTCTCTCGCCCACTCACTCACTGACGTCACTCACCTCACATGCTGTCATGTCTTAAAGGGCCACACACACACATACGCTACTCTCATAACAACTAACAAGACATCATGGTGAAGCCAGAAGTCGAGTTTTTTAACATGGAGACATTCTCAATACTTTTCTTTTGTCGAGCACAAAGAAAATAACATTTTAGTTAAATGTAAGTTGTGTCTTGGATCAAAGATCCTATCTACTTAAAGTTCAAGTTAAAGTGCCATTATGTTGCAGCTATTTAAAATAGTTTTGTCAATTTGTTCTGGCCTGAAATAAATTGGCCCTTTGAAACATATCTTTGTCTTTGTGTGTTGTATGTAGAGCACATTGCTTTCAGAGTTCAGTGATGCAAATGCATGTCAAGTTGATCAACAGATTGTATTATTCTCCAGTGCATAACAGTACTGAAATGAAGGCTAAAAGGGCATTAATGGGAGCCTTAAAAAAAAGGGGAAAAAAGAAGTAACTAAATAGTTACTTTTCACAGTAACGCATTACTTTTTGGTGTAAGTAACTGAGTTAGTAACTGAGTTACTTTTGAAATAAAGTAACTAGTAACTGTAACTAGTTACTGGTTTTCAGTAACTAACCCAACACTGCAAGTACGTTATCACTGGAGGACGAGGAATAGCTAAAGATGCTGTAGGAAGTTACAATAGCTCACCGCTAACAAAAGCTAGCACCCCTGAATGTAACCAAATGCCATGGGTGGATCTACACCTGACATCCACTGTAATGATTCAAGTAGAAGAGCGAAGCTAGTCGATACTACTATGATTACATCGATTTTTTTTTAATATCGTCACAAAATCTTTTTTTAAATATGTATTACCGTATTTTCCGCACTATAAGGCGCACCTAAAAACCACAAATTTTCTCAAAAGCTGACAGTGCGCCTTATAACCCGGTGCGCTTTATATATGGATAAATATTAAGATTCATTTTCATAAAGTTTCGGTCTCATAACTACGGTAAACAGCCGCCATCTTTTTTCCCGGTAGAACAGGAAGCGCTTCTTCTTCTACGCAAGCAACCGCCAAGGTAAGCACCCGCCCCCATAGAACAGGAAGCGCTTCTTCTTCTACTGTAAGCAACCACCCGCCCGCGTAGAAGAAGAAAAAGCGCGCGGATATTACGTACGTTTCATTTCCTTTGTGTGTTTACATCTGTAAAGACCACAAAATGGCTCCTACTAAACGACAGGGATCCGGTTCATGAAAAGACGCAATCTCTCCATCCGCACACGGATTACTATTTCACAGCAACTGATATTCCTGTGAACCGCACTGTGGATACAACGGGAGCACGTACGGTGAATATTCGCACCACAGGGAATGAGAAGTCATCCTTCACTGTGGTTCTAGCTTGCCATGCTAATGGCCAGAAACTTCCACCCATGGTGATATTCAAAAGGAAGACCTTGCCAAAAGAGACCTTTCCAGCCGGCGTCATCATAAAAGCTAACTCCAAGGGATGGATGAAGAAAAGATGAGCGAGTGGTTAAGGTAAGTTTAAGTTTACGCGAAGAGGCCGGGTGGCTTTTTTCACGCAACTTCGTCCATGTTGATATACGACTCCATGCGCGCCCACATCACGCTGGTTTTAATATATTATTAAAGTTTGACTGACCTATTTGACTGTTTTTTTGACATTCCTTTAGCGCAGTTAGATGCGGCTTACAACACGGGGCGTCTTATAGGTGGACAAAGTTTTGAAATATGCCGTTCATTGAAGGCGCGGCTTATAACCCAGGGCGCCTTATGGTGCGGAAAATACGGTATGTTTATAAAGTCAGTAAATACGTCCCTGGACACATGAATACTTTGAATATGACCAATGTATGATCCTGTAACTACTTGGTATCGGATCCATACCTAAATGTGTGGTATCATCCAAAACTAATGTCAAGTATCAAAGAAGAGAAGAATAAGATATGATTATTACATTTGAACAGAAGTGTAGATAGAACATGTTAAAACAGAAAATAAGCAGATATTAACAGTAAATGAAGAAGTAGATTAATAATCCATTTTTAGGGCCCGCATGGCCCATTGCATAAGGACTCCCACAGGGAGTCCTTATGCAATGGGACATAAGGACCTATTGAATTTGTAAGGTTTTATTATTCTTTATTATTATTATACCGACCGCCTCTTTGAGCTGTAATTTTACCCACTTAACATGCTTCAAAACTCACCATATTTGACCCACACATCAGGACCTGCGAAAATTGCCTTTTAATAAAAAAAACGAACCCCAAAACTCAAAATTGCGCTCTAGCGCCCCCTAGGAAAAAAAAAACTAGACTGCCTTTAACTCCCACTAGGAAGGTCGGAGAGACATGAAACAAAAACCTCTATGTAGGTCTGACTCAGATCTAGATTTCATAATAGTACATGCTCGGGCTAAAATCCACAGGAAGTTGGCAATTCCCCCTTCAAGACAAAAAAGTACTAAAAACAGTCACTTTTGCCTCTTTGAGCTGTAATTTGACCCCCTTAACATGCTTCAAAACTCACCAAACTGAACGCACACATCAGGACTGGCAAACATTGCGATCTAAAAAAAAAAAAACCTAACCCCAAATCTCAAAATTGCGCTCTACTGCAATTTTTTAATAAAACGCAAAAAAAACTGCTCCTCGGAAGAAAAAAATGACAAAACTGCCTGTAACTCCTACTGGGAAGGTCGGAGAGACATGAAAGAAAAACCTCTATGTAGGTCTCACTTAGACCTACATTTCATAAATTGACAACCCCCAACAATCAACAGGAAGTTTGCTATTCCCCCTTCAAAACAAATTTTTTGTAAAAACCGGTCACCTTCCTTCAAAAACGATCTCCTCTGAGCGCGTTTGTCGTTTCGCCTTCAAACTAACACAGGAGAGAGATTGAACCTTTGTGATTACAATGACAGAAGCTCTTTTTTTCTAACTGCTCCGGTTTTGATTTTATGACCCTTCAAAGACCCGCTGCGCTGCTGTTTTTTTAAGATGGCTGCTTAAAAGCAGGAAGCACCAACGTGCCCACACAATGCAGACAAGGTAGGTACACTAGACAAAAGTCTTGGGACACTTCAGACTAAAAGTAGACAAAAGTATTGGGACACTTATGACTATCACTGGACAAAAGTATTGGGACAGTTAGGACTAGCACCTGCCAAATACGCGGGCCCGACCAATGCTGCTTGCAGCTTTAATTACAGTTTGTCCTTTATAAAATAATAGGTGTATACAGTAAATGACACAATATGTTACTGCATACGTCAGCAGACTAATTAGGAGTCTTTGTTTGTTTACTTACTATTAAAAGACTATTTTATTTAAGGACTAAATGACAATAATAAACATTTGTTTCATGTACACTAACATTTTTTGTTACAGTAAAGACAATAATGACATTTTTTGTGCTCCCCTTTATTTAGGCAAGTATTGAAATACATTGGTATGGAGACAAGCCTATATTAGACATTGTTACTGAGCTGCAAAGGACAACTTGATGAGTTACCTGGATGTTGACCTGATAGTCGGTGTGCCCATGGATGGAACCATACAGACCAAACCCCACTATAGATATCCGTCTGCTGACGTTGAATCTACAAAAAGACAGAGCAAATATTTCCCGCCGTCCCAGTTAGAGTATGAATGGATGCCCTCACCTGATTCTGTCGCTGGTACCACTGTAGCCCCAGCGACTCTCCACCTGCTGGAAGCGCTTGATGCTGCATTCCTCTCCTCGCAGGCAGCAGCGGGGTCTGTCGCTGCAGCTGCCACGCGCTTTGGGGTTCACTGCCACGGGGAACAAGACTTTGACTTCCAGACTGGACAGGCCTGGTCCACAAGACAGAATATCTTTCTGCCTTTTTTAAAAGCAGCACAACTTCATTCATGTAACCAACAATATCACATTAGTGCTCCAAAACTACTGACATCTTTCAAACCCCCCTTTATTTCAATGATCTCATTAAATAAATAAATAGTGTATGTTTTGGTTTTTCAAATGTTCTTTTCATAAAGGGGTATTGAAAAACAAGAAACTGTTTTTTTTTTTCATTTTGTTTTAGAATACAAAAAAAGACTATTGAAAGAAAAAGCTTTTTTCTTTGTTGGTTTTGAAAAGGAAAAAGAAGATCATCCATCCATCCATCCATCCATCTTCTTCCGCTTATCCGAGGTCGGGTCGCGGGGGCAGCAGCCTAAGCAGGGAAGCCCAGACTTCCCTCTCCCCAGCCACTTCGTCCAGCTCCTCCCGGGGGATCCCGAGGCGTTCCCAGGCCAGCCGGGAGACATAGTCTTCCCAACGTGTCCTGGGTCTTCCCCGTGGCCTCCTATCGGTCGGACGTGCCCTAAACACCTCCCGAGGGAGGCGATCGGGTGGCATTCTGACCAGATGCCCGAACCACCTCATCTGGCTCCTCTCGATGTGGAGGAGCAGCGGCTTTACTTTGAGCTCCCCCCGGATGACAGAGCTTCTCACCCTATCTCTAAGGGAGAGCCCTGCCACCCGGCGGAGGAAACTCATTTCGGCCGCTTGTACCCGTGATCTTGTCCTTTCGGTCATAACCCAAAGCTCATGACCATAGGTGAGGATGGGAACGTAGATCGACCGGTAAATCGAGAGCTTTGCCTTCCGGCTCAGCTCCTTCTTCACCACAACGGATCGATACAGCGTCCGCATTACTGAAGACGCCGCACCGATCCGCCTGTCGATCTCACGATCCACTCTTCCCTCACTCGTGAACAAGACTCCGAGGTACTTGAACTCCTCCACTTGGGGCAAGATCTCCTCCCCAACCCGGAGATGGCACTCCACCCTTTTCCGGACGAGAACCATGGACTCGGACTTGGAGGTGCTGATTCTCATCCCAGTCGCTTCACACTCGGCTGCGAACCGATCCAGCGAGAGCTGAAGATCCTGGCCAGATGAAGCCATCAGGACCACATCATCTGCAAAAAGCAGAGACCTAATCCTGCAGCCACCAAACCAGATCCCCTCAACGCCTTGACTGCGCCTAGAAATTCTGTCCATAAAAGTTATGAACAGAATGGGTGACAAAGGGCAGCCTTGGCGGAGTCCAACCCTCACTGGAAACGTGTCCGACTTACTGCCGGCAATGCGGACCAAGCTCTGACACTGATCATACAGGGAGCGGACCGCCAAAATCAGACAGTCCGATACCCCATACTCCCTGAGCACTCCCCCACAGGACTTCCCGAGGGACACGGTCGAATGCCTTCTCCAAGTCCACAAAACACATGTAGACTGGTTGGGCAAACTCCCATGCACCCTCAAGGACCCTGCCGAGAGTATAGAGCTGGTCCACAGTTCCACGACCAGGACGAAAACCACACTGTTCCTCCTGAATCCGAGGTTGGACTATCCGGTGTAGCCTCCTCTCCAGTACACCTGAATAGACCTTACAGGGAAGGCTGAGGAGTGTGATCCCACCATAGTTAGAACACACCCTCCAGTTCCCCTTCTTAAAGAGAGGAACCACCACCCCGATGTCCACGTGATGCTGCAGAGTCTTGTGAACCAAGGATTGGGAATGACAAGCAAAATTCCAAAACGCAGTTTCCCTTTAAATAGGTAATAAAGATAATGTAATTGACACTGGTAGTTCAACGTACCTGCAGGGATCTTCTCAACACTCATGAGCGGGAAGCGGATGAGTGGGAGAGCTTTTCCTAGTACCTTCTGTTTATTGTCGGGGGTGGGAGGAAGCTGTTGTCTGCAACACTCAGCCTCAGCCCAACGGACCACCGCCCCGAAGAGGCGGTTCTCCCTGATGCTGAGCGAGTCTCTCTCCAGCACCGCACACAGAGTGTCTGCAACACACTCACGCCGTTACAACCTTGCATGGAAACCACAAGTCTTACGTTGACTGACCAAGGTCTATGTCGGTGAAGGCGTCCGCGTTTACCGCCTCCGCAGTACTTTTGTCTATGGTGTCGAAACACAGACTGGAGATCTGGGGCTCGTCATACAACCTGGCCTGGAAACACAAGAGCATTGCTTCACAATGATATATCATTCACTTTTGGAGCACCCGCTCTATTTCTCAATGTCAACTACAAACCCGAAAAGCAGTGAAGTTGTGTAAATGGTAAATAAAAAGAGAATACAACAAATCCTTTTCAACTTATATTCAATTGAATAGACTGCAAAGACAAGATATTTCATGTTGACACTGAGAAACTTTCTTCTTTTTTGCAAATAATCATGAAGTTAGAATTGCATGGCAGCAACACATTGCAAAAAACGGCATTTTTACCAGTGTGTCACATGGCCTTTCCTTTGAACAACACTCAGTAAAGGAAGCCAAAAGTGCAGGATTTTAAGGCCCAAAAAGATGGTGTGACTCTGGTTACGCGTGGAAATGCTGCGGGCTTCATGATAAAACCCGGGCTTATTTATAAGTCAAAAAATCTAACAGCCCTAAAAAACAGGTGTTGACCTTTGGTTTCATTCTTTAACACAGTAGTGTGCTCTACTTATTACACACTAAATTCACATTTGTTTAAATCCACCAAGGTTTGAACTTTGAGTGTTTCAACCGGAGAAAATGTTAATGCCGGTCTGAGAAAACTTTATAAAGTGTGTGGTTAGGGCTTTTACAGACTTAAAACATGTATAAGAAACGATGTAAATCTAGCCAACGATAGCGCTTTTAATACTATCTTCATATTCTGACAGTGCATGTTGATGACACATGCTAACTGTGTCTAGCAGCTAACATCCCTCCAAAGTGTGTGTTAAATGCATAATGTGAAACAAATTATTTTACAGTCACCAGGAAGAGCTAAATATGCTACATTACACACAATAGGAGAATATGCTAACCGCTAAGCAAGAGTTCTTGAACGTAAACGGAAGAGGGCGGCTCAATACAAATATGGACAGTAACCGTACCAAGTATAGTGTCAGTATATGGTCAATACTAGTGATTTGATTGATATCTTTTTATTATACACAGCCATATTGTGTTTTTGTCTGACTATAGTTGTCATCAAAAATGTTATCATTTAATATTGTAGAATATCAGTATCAGCGTTGGTATGACCGATAACGCCTCTCCAACTACTTGGTATTGGATACATTCCTCACACAAACTAATGTAAAGTATCAAAGAACAGGAGTGTAAATAGAACATAAAGTAAGCAGATATTAACAGTAGTTAAAAAGCTCCTCGGTGGCAAGGCCCCGGGGGTAGATGAGATCCGCCCGGAGTTCCTTAAGGCTCTGGATGCTGTGGGGCTGTCTTGGTTGACAAGACTCTGCAGCATCGCGTGGACATCGGGGGCGGTACTACTGGATTGGCAGACCGGGGTGGTGGTTCCTCTCTTTAAGAAGGGGAACCGGAGGGTGTGTTCTAACTATCGTGGGATCACACTCCTCAGCCTTCCCGGTAAGGTCTATTCAGGTGTACTGGAGAGGAGGCTACGCCGGATAGTTGAACCTCGGATTCAGGAGGAACAGTGTGGTTTTCGTCCTGGTCGTGGAACTGTGGACCAGCTCTATACTCTCGGCAGGGTCCTTGAGGGTGCATGGGAGTTTGCCCAACCAGTCTACATGTGTTTTGTGGACTTGGAGAAGGCATTCGACCGTGTCCCTCGGGAAGTCCTGTGGGGAGTGCTCAGAGAGTACGGGGTATCGGACTGTCTGATTGTGGCAGTCCGCTCCCTGTATGATCAGTGCCAGAGCTTGGTCCGCATTGCCGGTAGTAAGTCGGACACGTTTCCAGTGAGGGTTGGACTCCGCCAAGGCTGCCCTTTGTCACCGATTCTGTTCATAACTTTTATGGACAGAATTTCTAGGCGCAGTCCTGGCGTTGAGGGGATCTTGTTTGGTGGCTGCAGGATTAGGTCTCTGCTTTTTGCAGATGATGTGGTCCTGATGGCTTCATCTGGCCAGGATCTTCAGCTCTCACTGGATCGGTTCGCAGCTGAGTGTGAAGCGACTGGGATGAGAATCAGCACCTCCAAGTCAGAGTCCATGGTTCTCGCCCGGAAAAGGGTGGAGTGCCATCTCCGGGTTGGGGAGGAGATCTTGCCCCAAGTGGAGGAGTTCAAGTACCTCGGAGTCTTGTTCACGAGTGAGGGAAGAGTGGATCGTGAGATCGACAGGCGGATCGGTGCGGCGTCTTCAGTAATGCGGACGCTGTATCGATCCGTTGTGGTGAAGAAGGAGCTGAGCCGGAAGGCAAAGCTCTCAATTTACCGGTCGATCTACGTTCCCATCCTCACCTATGGTCATGAGCTTTGGGTTATGACCGAAAGGACAAGATCACGGGTACAAGCGGCCCAAATGAGTTTCCTCCGCCGGGTGGCGGGGCTCTCCCTTAGAGATAGGGTGAGAAGCTCTGTCATCCGGGAGGAGCTCAAAGTAAAGCCGCTGCTCCTCCACATGGAGAGGAGCCAGATGAGGTGGTTCGGGCATCTGGTCAGGATGCCACCCGAACGCCTCCCTAGGGAGGTGTTTAGGGCACGTCCGACCGGTAGGAGGCCGCGGGGAAGACCCAGGACACGTTGGGAAGACTATGTCTCCCGGCTGGCCTGGGAACGCCTCGGGGTTCCACAGGAAGAGCTGGACGAAGTGGCTGGGGAGAGGGAAGTCTGGGCTTCCCTGCTTAGGCTGCTGCCCCCGCGACCCGACCTCGGATAAGCGGAAGAAGATGGATGGATGGATGGATATTAACAGTCAATGAACGAGTGGATGAAGAATAGTTTGGATCCAATAATAGAAGTGATGTCATATGTTAGCAGCATGTACATTGTAATGCTTCTATTAACATATCATGTTAGACCATCCCTACCACACCCACCTGTGTGAGGAGCAGGAATGCGTTGTCTGCTCTCAGGTGTTTGCTGACAAAGTCCACACAGTGGCTGGCCAGCGCTGGCACGGCGTACTTCTTGGCCATGTTAAGAGTGGACATGACCGTCTCTGCACAGGTGTGGACGTCATCCGAGTACAGAAACCTGTGTGGAGGAAGAGGAGATGAAGGCTTTGAACAACACAAGACAGCTCAGCCTGCTTCTAGCTAAAGGACAGGTGTGTGTGTGTGTGTGTGTAACAGGTGTGTGCGTGTGTGACATAGGTGCATGTGTGTGACATAGGTGCATGTGTGTGACACAGGTGCATGTGTGTGACACAGGTGCATGTGTGTGACACAGGTGCATGTGTGTGACAGGTGCATCTGTGTGACAGGTGCATCTGTGTGACAGGTGCATCTGTGTGACACAGGTGCATGTGTGTGACACAGGTGCATGTGTGTGACACAGGTGCATGTGTGTGACACAGGTGCTTGTGTGTGACAGGTGCATCTGTGTGACAGGTGCATGTGTGTGACACAGGTGCATGTGTGTGACACAGGTGCATGTGTGTGACACAGGTGCATGTGTGTGACACAGGTGCATGTGTGTGACAGGTGCATGTGTGTGACACAGGTGCATGTGTGTGACACAGGTGCATGTGTGTGACAGGTGCATGTGTGTGACAGGTGCATGTGTGTGACACAGATGCATGTGTGTGATACAGGTGCATGCGTGTGACACAGGTGCATGTGTGTGACAGGTGAATGTGTGTGACAGGTGAATGTGTGTGACAGGTGAATGTGTGTGACAGGTGCATGTGTGTGACAGGTGCATGTGTGTGATGGGAGGACCGGTGCATGTGTGTGTTGGGCGGACAGGTGCATATGTGTGTTGGGAGGACAGGTGCATGTGTGTGACAGGTGCATGTGTGTGTTGGGAGGACAGGTGCATGTGTGTGTTGGGAGAACAGGTGCATGTGTGTGATGGGAGGACAGGTGCATGTGTGTGATGAGAGGACAGGTGCATGCGTGTGTTGGGAGGACAGGTGCATGTGTGTGTTGGGAGGACAGGTGCATGTGTGTGTTGGGAGGACAGGTGCATGTGTGTGACAGGTGCATGTGTGTGTTGGGAGGACAGGTGCATGTGTAAGATGGGTGCTCAAACGTGGAGTGAATGGATTACCAAGTGGACTAAACACACAGGTGTGTGACAGTGAATGGATTACCAAGTGGACTAAACACACAGGTGTGTGACAGTGAATGGATTACCAAGTGGACTAAACACACAGGTGTGTGACAGTGAATGGATTACCAAGTGGACTAAACACACAGGTGTGTGACAGTGAATGGATTACCAAGTGGACTAAACACACAGGTGTGTGACAGTGAATGGATTACCAAGTGGACTAAACACACAGGTGTGTGACAGTGAATGGATTACAAAGTGGACTAAACACACAGGTGTGTGACAGTGAATGGATTACCAAGTGGACTAAACACACAGGTGTGTGACAGTGAATGGATTACAAAGTGGACTAAACACACAGGTGTGTGACAGTGAATGGATTACAAAGTGGACTAAACACACAGGTGAGCTAGGACTCTTCTTACAAAACTTCCTTCTTATCTCCACAGGCCATTAAAAGCATTCCCACCTGGACCCAGAGGGACTTTAACACCCTTCTGAGGAGTGATGGACAACATGTGACCTCACAATACCTGCCTCAGTACATACATTACTAAGTAAGTACTTACCCAAGTACCTACCTAAATACCAACCTAAGTAAGTACCCACCTTACCTAAGTACACATGTACCTACCTAGGTAAGTACCCGCCTAAGTACCCATGTACCTACCTAAGTAAGTACCTATTTAAGTACTCATGTACCTACCTAAGTAAGTACCCATGTACCTATCTAAGTAAGTGCCTATTTAAGTACCCATGTACCTACCTAAGTGCCTATGTACCTATCTAAGTACATACCTATTTAAGTACCCATGTACCTATCTAAGTACATACCTATTTAAGTACCCATGTACTTACTTAAGTAAGTGCCTATTTAAGTACCCATGTACCTACATAAGTACACATTTAAGCACCCATGTACCTACCTAAGTACCTATTTAAGTACCCATGCACCTAACCAAGTAAGTGCCAATTTAAGTACCTATGTACCTACCTAAGTACCCATGTACCTTCCTAAGTAAGTGCCTATTTAAGTACCCATGTACCTTCCTAAGTAAGTACTTATTTAAGTACCCATGTACCTACCTAAGTACGTACCTATTTAAGTACTCATGTACCTACCTAAGTAAGTATCTATTTCAGTACCCATGTACCTTCCTAAGTACGTACCTATTTAAGTACCCATGTACTTACCTAAGTAAGTGCCTATTTAAGTACCCATGTACCTAGCTAAGTACATACCTATTTAAGTACCCATGTACTTACTTAAGTAAGTGCCTATTTAAGTACCCATGTACCTACATAAGTACACATTTAAGCACCCATGTACCTACCTAAGTACCTATTTAAGTACCCATGCACCTAACCAACCAAGTGCCAATTTAAGTACCTATGTACCTACCTAAGTACCCATGTACCTTCCTAAGTAAGTGCCTATTTAAGTACCCATGTACCTTCCTAAGTAAGTACTTATTTAAGTACCCATGTACCTACCTAAGTACGTACCTATTAAAGGACTCATGTACCTACCTAAGTAAGTACCTATTTAAGTACCCATGTACTTACTTAAGTGCCTATTTAAGTACCCATGTACCTACATAAGTACACATTTAAGTACCCATGTACCTACCTAAGTACCTATTTAAGTACCCATGCACCTAACCAAGTAAGTGCCAATTTAAGTACCTATGTACCTACCTAAGTACCCATGTACCTTCCTAAGTAAGTGCCTATTTAAGTACCCATGTACCTTCCTAAGTAAGTACTTATTGAAGTACCCATGTACCTACCTAAGTACGTACCTATTTAAGTACTCATGTACCTACCTAAGTAAGTACCTATTTAAGTACCCATGTACTTACTTAAGTAAGTGCCTATTTAAGTACCCATGTACCTACATAAGTACACATTTAAGTACCCATGTACCTATTTAAGTACCCATGCACCTAACCAAGTGCCAATTTAAGTACCTATGTACCTACCTAAGTACCCATGTACCTTCCTAAGTAAGTGCCTATTTAAGTACCCATGTACCTTCCAAAGTAAGTACTTATTTAAGTACCCATGTACCTACCTAAGTACGTACCTATTTAAGTACTCATGTACCTACCTAAGTAAGTACCTATTTAAGTACCCATGTACTTACTTAAGTAAGTGCCTATTTAAGTACCCATGTACCTACATAAGTACACATTTAAGCACCCATGTACCTACCTAAGTACCTATTTAAGTACCCATGCACCTAACCAAGTAAGTGCCAATTTAAGTACCTATGTACCTACCTAAGTACCCATGTACCTTCCTAAGTAGTGAAGTGAAGTGAAGTGAATTATATTTATATAGCGCTTTTTCTCTAATGACTCAAAGCGCTTTACATAGTGAAACCCAATATCTAAGTTACATTTAAACCAGTGTGGGTGGCACTGGGAGCAGGTGGGTAAAGTGTCTTGCCCAAGGACACAACGGCAGTGACTAGGATGGCAGAAGCGGGGATCGAACCTGCAACCCTCAAGTTGCTGGCACGGCCACTCTACCAACCGAGCTATACCGCCCCGAGTAAGTAAGTGCCTATTTAAGTACCCATGTACCTTCCTAAGTAAGTACGTATTTAAGTACCCATGTACCTACCTAAGTACGTACCTATTTAAGTACTCATGTACCTACCTAAGTAAGTACCTATTTCAGTACCCATGTACCTTCCTAAGTACGTACCTATTTAAGTACCCATGTACCTACCTAAGTAAGTACCTATTTCAGTACCCGTGTACCTACCTAAGTACGTACCTATTTAAGTACCCATGTACTTACCTAAGTAAGTGCCTATTTAAGTACCCATGTACTTACATAAGCACACATTTAAGTACCCATGTACCAACTAAGTACCTATTTAAGTACCCATGTACCTACCTAAGTACCTATTTAAGTACCCATGTACCTACCTAAGTAAGTACCCATGTACCTACCTAAGTAAGGACCCATGTACCTACCTAAGTAAGTACTCATGAACCTACCTAAGTAAGTACCCATGTACCTACCTAAGTAAGTACCCATGTACCTACCTAAGTAAGTACCCATGTACCTACCTAAGTAAGTACCCATGTACCTACCTAAGTAAGTACCCATGTACCTACCTAAGTAAGTACCCATCTACCTACCTAAGTAAGTACCCATGTACCTACCTAAGTAAGGACACATTTACCTACCTAAGTAAGTACCCATCTACCTACCTAAGTAAGTACCCATGTACCTACCTAAGTAAGGACACATGTACCTACCTAAGTAAGGACACATGTACCTACCTAAGTAAGTACCCATGTACCTACCTAAGTAAGTACCCATGTACCTACCTAAGTAAGTACCCATGTACCTACCTAAGTAAGTACTCATGAACCTACCTAAGTACCCATGTACCTACCTAAGTAAGTACCCATGTACCTACCTAAGTAAGTACCCATGTACCTACCTAAGTAAGTACCCATCTACCTACCTAAGTGAGTACCCATCTACCTACCTAAGTACCCATGTACCTACCTAAGTAAGGACACATGTACCTACCTAAGTAAGTACTCATGTACCTACCCAAGTAAGTACCCATGTACCTACCTAAGTAAGTACACATCTACCTACTTAAGTAAGTACCCATGTACCTACCTAAGTAAGTACCCATCTACCTACTTAAGTAAGTACCCATGTACCTACCTAAGTAAGTACCCATCTACCTACCTAAGTAAGTACCCATGTACCTACCTAAGTACATACCTGAGCAAAGAGAGGAAGGCTGCCGGTTCCGCGTCGGGCACCTCTATCTCGGTGGAGGTTGTGGCCATGGCCCCGTTGAACATGGCATCAAAGACGGCACTGCCAGCGGCCAACACGAACTTATGGGCCGGTATCCTCTGGGCCTGCCTGCCCTTGCCCACCACGAAGCTGACGTCACTCAGCAGTTGGTTGTTGAAAAGGTAAGCAAAGCGCTCCTTCAGCGAGCTCTTGGTGGCCTGCCAGTTGTACACTGGCTCCTGGGGACCAGGCGGGACAGGCGGACCAGGAGGACCAAGCTCCCGGGGACCAGGCGGGACAGGCGGGCCAAGCTCCCGGGGACCAGGCGGGACAGGCGGGCCAGGAGGGGAGTTTGGCACGCTGGAGAGCGCCACTGCTGCTCCACTCGGGGCCGAGTTGGACGGCGGCTCTTGGGCGTCATGGTTGGACGCCAAGCCGCCGCCGGTCGCCATAATTGTGCAGTCGTCCCGCCTTCTCCTGTCCTGTGCACCCTGGTTGTTTGTGTTTGTTTACGTGGTCGCCATTGCTGCTACATGGCCACACACCTGCTAGCTCACACAGGCTAGCTGCTGCCGCTGCGTCGCGCCACCAATCACGCATGCGCACATTGCTTCAAAACATTCTCAACTTTATTGACATCGTCACACTCGACAACAACAAACTTTCTACCTACTCAATGATTATTATATGTTTATCTAGCTACACACTGCACTATGCGAAAATATAGTCAAGCCCGTTCCCGCCAGCGATGAACAAAAAGCCGTCGGAAATGGATGGATCGTAAATTATGAGATAAATAATTGATTCATTGAAAGTTTTATGAAGTGTATTATCATAAAAAAAAAACAGTGTACAACCTCCCTCACTGTCTGTACACAATTTTTTTTTCTTTTTTCTTTCTTTCTTTAGTTTATTTGGAACATGAACACACTTACATCATAATACATCACACAATTTCATATCATTTCATTTTACATCATGCCCGAAAAGGAGTAGGAAGAAGCAAAGCTTATTTAATCCTACCCCTTTCCCACTTCAAGCGTTTACAAATATATAGAATCATTTACTGACCTTTTTATATAATAAAATAACATCTATGAATTAGTATACAACAGTTTTGTAATATGTCATTAATTAATTAATTCAGTCATTATTAACATACTGAGATGAAGAATATCTTATTTTCAATAAGGTTGAAAGTATTTCTCATAATTTTTCTTTTTTGTACTCTGTAAGCACTATTATTTTGAACAACCTCTTATAAACTGGATCATATCAGTACAATTTTTAACTTCTTTACTTAATCCATTCCATAATTTAATTCCACATACTGATATGCTAAAAGTTCTAAGTGTTGTACGTGCATATAAATGTTTTAAATTATTTTTTTCCTCTAAGGTTATATTTCTCCTCTTTAGTTGAGAAGAATTGTTGTACATTCTTTGCTAGCAGGTTATAGTTTGCTTTGTACATCATTTTAGCTGTTTGCAATTTTACCAAATCACCAAACTTTAATATTTCTGACTTAATAAATAAATGTTCTCTATATCCAACATTATGTATTATTCTAACTGATCTTTTTTGTAACACGGTTAGCGAATGTAGCGCACATTTGTAGTTATTTCCCCATATTTCTGCACAATAACTCAGATATGGTAACACTAGCGAGCAGTAGAGAATATGTAGTGATTTTTGGCCCAGGACATATTTTGCTTTATTCATTATTGAAATGTTTTTTGCCACCTTATGTTGTATGTTTTGTATATGAGATTTCCAGTTCATTTGATCATCTATTAATACTCCCAAAAATCTAGTTTCTTTTACCCTTTCTATGTCTACTCCGTCTATTTGTATTTGTGTATGATGCTCTTTTCTACTATTACCAAATAGCATTATTTTAGTTTTACTGAGATTCAAAGATAGTCTGTTTTTGTCAAACCATCTTTTTAATTTGTTCATTTCTTCTGTTATTATTTGTATTATCTTCTGTGTGCTCTCTCCTGAACAGAAAGCAGTTGTGTCGTCTGCAAATAAAACCAACTTTAAGTCCTTCGTAACCTTACAAATGTCGTTTATATAAAGATTGAACAATCTTGGTCCCAGTATTGACCCCTGGGGTCAGGGCCGGCCCGTGGCATAGGCCGTATAGGCAAATGCTAAGGGCGCCGTCCATCAGGGGGCGCCACGCCAGTGCCACAACTGTTGGAGAAAAAAAAAAAAATTTGGTACTATTACTTCTAAATACAAAAAATAATCCCACGTTAATTAAAATGCAAAGTAAAGCCTATATAATAGAAATATTATTTGTTACAACATTACCCCCCCCCCCCCCCCCCCCCCGCACGGTGCGCCCCCTCCCTTCCCGTATCATGACTCTTTTTGGACGTCACCACATCAAAAAATCAACACAAGATGTCAAAACGGCCAAAACTGTCAGGTGCCCAGGGAAGAAAAAAGAGAAAAGAAGAGGAGGAGAAACGAGAAAAAGACAGAGGTAGCAGGTAGGTAACGTTAGCCTACATGAAATTATTTGTCTGTTACAGAATGTGATAGTAACCTGGCTTTTTAGCATTAAGCTAATGTCATATGATTCGGCAATTGCTAATCAATAAATAGCTAGTTCTGTTTTAACGTCGGGTTAATTGTGGAGGGGGCTAAATTGTTATGGAAAATAATAATGTAACGTTAGGTAATTACAGTACTCCCACCTTACATTCCTCAGGGACATTTGTATTAGATCTTTTAAGCAGGTGTTTTTTGTTTACATTGTTATTGCCTTCTGGTTAGCTAATGTTTGCCCTGCAGGTAATAGTCACTTTTCCACCCCTTTATATATTAGGTATAGTTGTAAGCCTAGTTGTTAAAGTGCACATCATTAATGTTAATTAAGGAATATGTATGTAAAAAATATTGTATTTCATATATTCATTTTTTATTTTTTGCATTCATTTATTTATTCATTTTTTTTTTTATCTTGTTAACTATTCTGATTGTTAATTTGCTTTCTTTAAGTAAAAAAAAAGGTCAAAGACAAAGCTATTCGGTTTCTTGTGAGTATATACACTTCACTGCCGATGTGGGGGGGCGCCACCTAAAATCTTGCCTAGGGCGCCAGATTGGTTAGGGCCGGGCCTGCCTGGGGTACACCACAGGATATATCTAGCGCGTGTTGACATATTTTCACCCATCTTTACATATTGCTTCCTGTTGGTTAAATAACTTCTTACCCAATTCAATACCAAACCTCTGATGCCATATCGTTCTAAAAATATCATGATTAATTGTGTCAAATGCTTTTGTTAAGTCCATGAATACTGCGGCCGCACATTCTTTACCATCTATTGCATTGGTAATTTCCTCTGTTATTTTGGTTAGTGCTATTGATGTTGAGATATTTGCTCGGAATCCATATTGGTTCTCCACAAGCGTCCCACTTTTGTTAATAAATAAATCTAATCGACTATTGAATATTTTAAAGGATATCTGTAGGTTTTTTTGTATTTTGCAAAATAAAATGTGTGAAAGTACATCTAACATATAACGATGACTTATAATAAATGAATACATGAGCGATCCAAACATTAGGAGCGCTTATTGACGTGTTGAAGATGTCCATACCGGAAGTAGTTGTTATTCACCCCGGAAGCGCTTTTTTGTCAGTCAGGACCCAAACAAACCAGACGTGAGCGTAAATACCAAAGTTGGTGTTTAAATGACATCGACTAGATGCCTTATTATCCACATACACTAGGTATAAGAAATAGGTGATACCGGAATAATTCTGTTCCTATACTTTGGCTTAGCTAATGTTAGCATTAGCAATATTAGCTTGTTAGCATGTTAGCATGTTAGCAATGTTTAGCCGCCATGGCCGCGTCGATTCCTCCACTCAGTGCCGCTCCTGCACTAAAGTAAGTCTCTTTCGTTTTAGCGCTTTTAACCAAAGACTGACTTTTTAATCTTGCTGTTGGGATTAGTACGTAAATAAGTTTGCTGCATACATTTCTCTTGATTGATTGAGACTTGTATTAGTAGGTTGCACAGTGAAGTACATATATTCCGTATTCTTCGCATGTTGTTTTCTGCATTAGTGTGTTCTGCGTCTAGTGCAATCATGTAATATACAATAATATACACACATATATATAATATGCAATAATATACACACACACATATATATAATATACAATAATATACACACATATATATCTATATAATACGCAATAATACACACACATTTATATATCTATAATATGCAATAATATACACACACATATACTGTATATATATATTATACAATAATACACACACATATATATATATATAATATACAATAATACACACACATATATATCCATATAATATGCAATAATATACACACACACACTCACACACACACATATTTATATATATATATAATATACAATAATATACACACATATATATCTATATAATATGCAATAATATACACACACACACATATATATATATATATATAATATGCAATAATACACACACACACACACACACATATAAGTTAAAGTTAAAGTACCAATGATTGTCACACACACACTAGGTGTGGCGAAATTATTCTCTGCATTTGACCCTTGATCACCCCCTGGGAGGTGAGGGGAGCAGGGGGCAGCAGCGGTGGCCGCGCCCGGGAATCATTTTTTGGTGATTTAACCCCCAATTCCAACCCTTGATACTGAGTGCCAAGCAGGGAGGTAATGGGTCCCATTTTTATAGTCTTTGGTATGACTCGGCCGGGGTTTGAACCCACAACCTACCGATCTCAGGGCGGACACTCTAACCACTAGGCCACTGAGTAGGTATATATATATATATATATATATATATATATATATATATATATATATATATATATATATATATATATATATATATATATATATGTGTGTGTACATTATTGCATATTATATATATATGTGTGTATATTATTGCACATTATATATATATATGTGTGTATATTATTGTATATTATATATATATATATATATATATATATATATATATATATATATATATATATATATATATGTGTGTGTACATTATAGCATATTGTATATATATGTGTGTGTATATTATAGCATATTATATATATGTGTGTATGATATTGGATATTATATAGATGTATATGTGTGTATATTATTGGATATATATATATATATATATATATATATATATATGTATATGTGTGTATATTATTGCATATTATATATATGTATATGTGTGTATATTATTGCATATTATATATGTACATGTGTGTATATTATTGGATAAGATATATATATATGTGTGTGTATATTATTGCATATTATATATATATATATATATATATATATAATATGCAATAATATACACACATATACATATATATATATATATATATATATACATATATATATATATATATATATATATATATATATATATATGTATATATATATATATATATGTGTGTGTGTGTGTGTGTACATTATTGCATATTGTATATATATGTGTGTGTATATTATAGCATATTATATATATGTGTGTATAATATTGGATATTATATAGATGTATATGTGTGTATATTATTGGATATATATATATATATATATATATATATATATATATATATATATATATGTATATGTGTGTATATTATTGCATATTATATATATGTATATGTGTGTATATTATTGGATATATATATATATGTATATGTGTGTATATTATTGCATATTATATATATGTACATGTGTGTATATTATTGGATAAGATATATATATGTGTGTGTATATTATTGCATATTATATATATATATATATATATATATATATATATATAAAATATGCAATAATATACACACATATACATATATACATATACATATATATATATATATATATATATATATGTGTGTACATTATTGCATATTGTATATATATGTGTGTGTATATTATAGCATATTATATATATGTGTGTATAATATTGGATATTATATAGATGTATATGTGTGTATATTATTGGATATATATATATATATATATATATATATATATATATATATATATATAAATATATATATATATATATATATATATATATATATATATATATATATATATATATATATGTGTATGTGTGTATATTATTGCATATTATATACCGGTATATGTATATGTGTGTATATTATTGGATATATATATATATATATATATATATGTATATATGTGTATATTATTGCATATTATATATATGTACATGTGTGTATATTATTGGATAAGATATATATATGTGTGTGTATATTATTGCATATTATATATATATATATATATATATAATATGCAATAATATACACACATATACATATATATATATATATATATATATATATATATATATATATAATATGCAATAATATACACACATATACATATATACATACATATATATATATATATATATATATCCAATAATATACACACATATACTGTACATCTATATAATATCCAATAATATACACACATATATATAATATGCAATAATATGCACACACACATATATATATATATATATATATATATATATATATATATATATATATATATATATATATATATATATATATATATATATATATATATATATAATATCCAATAATATACACACATATACATATATATACCGGTAATATGCAATAATATACATATATATATATATATATATATATATATATATATATATATATATATATATATATATATATATATATATATATATATATATATATATACATACACACACATATATATAATATGCAATCCATCCATCCATCCATTTTCTACCACTTGTCCCTTTCGGGGTTGCAATAATATACATAAATAAGTAATATACATCAACGTGTAAAGTGAATTACTACAACATTCATATAGTCGTGGACACTTTATTGATGCGTAGTCTATACTATATCTTAGATGATAATTGGAATGTATTTTAATGCTGAAGAATAGTGAAGTGAATTATATTTATATAGCGCTTTTCTCTAGTGAGTCAAAGCGCTTTTACGTAGTAAAACCCAATATCTAAGTTGCATTTAAAGCAGTGTGGGTGTCACTGGGAGCAGGTGTGTAAAGTGTCTTGCTCAAGGACACAACAGCAGTGACTAGTGTGGCGCAAGCGGGGATCGAACCTGGAACCCTCAAGTTGCTGGCACGGCCACTCCACCAACCGAGCTATACCGCCCCACAAAATACAAATAAAAATACACATGTATTATATTTATAATTATTTAATGCTAAACGGATACGTTTCACATAATGACTTTTGTTGTGCCAGTGCTCTTCTTAGGCCTGCTGTGTAAACGTAAAAGTCCTGACATGACACACCAACATTACCGAACAAAAGAGACCGTTTATACGTACGTTAATCCCACTTTTTCTTTAGTCAAAAACAACGAAGGGCCGCCTCGAGGAAGGAAAGAAGAAAAAGGAAACGTCAAGCCACCGCCCAAGCCAGACAACGTGGTATGAAAAAAAATCAATCAAGTTTTTTGTGTCGAATGAAATGAAACTACACCATTTGTTTTGTTGTAGCTTTACATAACGGAGCGACTGTTGATCCTCCTGATGAAGAAGAAGACGAAGAAGAAGAAGAAGAAGAAGCCAGTATTGTTGAGAAAGAAAGGTGAGTTAGAAATGATGTCCGGTACAAAAATGTGACATGTATATGTATAAAAATCAAAAAAGGTACTAAACTGCCTTTTAAAAATTACCAGTAGTGTTTTTCTTGTGCCTAATGCAGCGTTTCTCAAAGTGTGGGGCGCGCCCCACTGGTGGGGAATAGAGACATGACAGGTGGGGCGCGAGGAACGGGAGGAAATTTCACTTTAAAAATTTTTTTTTATTATTATATTCTTAGATAATTTTTTTTACTATGCTTTCATTTTCTATACACACTGTAAATCACTTTGTGATTCTGTCTGTGAAATCCGCTATACAAATAAATGGAAATTACCGGTACTTATTTTTACTGTAGGCTTTATATTTCTCGGTACGAGCGAAAGTTTGACAGACATAGCAACAGTAACTAATGGGGGCGGGGCTAAGCGGAACAAACTTTCGCGCGGATGGGTAGCAGGCTAATGTGTGGACCACAATTACACAAATATATACATTTGTGACTCGCACCTCAAAGGTCGTCAAGCCAGAGCCTGCAGAGAAACAAAAATGTGACGGGCACACACTGTGTCATTCACCGGGAAGCACTCGCGTCAAGGCAGCTCAGCCCCGAACTCAATGAGGTTTTAACAGATGTGAGCGCGGTAAATTTGATCAAAACACGACCACTGAAAGTGCGACTGTTCTCTGCACTGTGTGAGGAAATGGGAGCTGATCATACAGCCGTGCTGTTTCACAGTGAAGCAAGGTGGCTCTCCCGGGGAAAAGTGCTGTCACTTGCCCTGTCTTGCCAAATGCATAGATCCTCCTTTTTTTTTTTGCGAAGATTGCAAAGTGGCACTTTTATTTGATTTATTATTGAACTTGATGCAAGTTATTTGATTTATTATTGAACTAAAATGCAAGTTATAACACTTTTGTTTTATTTATTATTGAACTTGATGCAAGTTATAACACTTTTTTGATTTATTATTGAACGTGAGCAAGTTATAACACTTTTTTTGATTTATTATTGAACTTGATGCAAGTTATTTGATTTATTATTGAACTTGATGCAAGTTAACACTTTTATTTGATTTATTATTGAACTTGATGCAAGCTATAACACTTTTATTTGATTTATTATTGAACTTGATGCAAGTTATAACCCTTTTTTGATTTATTATTGAACGTGATGCAAGTTATAACACTTTTTTTTTTTTTTTTGAACTTGATTCAAGTTATAACACTTTTTTTGATTTATTATTGAACTTGATGCAAGTTATTTGATTTATTATTGAACGCAAGTTATAACACTTTTATTTGATTTATTATTGAACTTGATGCAAGTTATAACACTTTTTTTGATTTATTATTGAACGTGATGCAAGTTATAACACTTTTTTTAATTTATTATTGAACTTGATGCAAGTTATAACACTTTTGTTTTATTTATTGAACTTGATGGAAGTTATTTTATTTATGATTGAACTTGATGCAAGTTATACCACAGCTGCACAGTTATTTTATTTATTATTGAACTTGATGTTATTTTATGTTATTGAGCTTGAACGTATACAACTTGATGTTCAATAAATTTGAAAATGTTAAAGCTTGGCATTAGCGCTCTGTTGGGGCGATGGGGGCAGGTGGGGCTTGAAAACTCCCCCTTGTCCAAAGTGGGGGATGACAAAAAAAGTTTGAGAACCACTGGCCTAATGGCACGCCGAGGCGCATGTAGTGAGTCAACATCAACACACACACACAGAGCACTTACTAGGAGAAACAGTGTGAAGACAGAAGAGAAAGTATGGACATATTTTGGTTTCAAAACTAACAATAAAGGTGAAGCTGTAAACACTGAAGCACCACTTTTAAAATAAACATTTACACCCCTCCACAGTATTTTAGGTACTTTTAACTCTTTGCCTCTATGGTGACAAATAAAGTACGTTTCTTACAGGTGTTACGGGAGGAATATCTAAACATGCTTCACTACACACCAAGAGCTAACAGCAAACTAGCGCTCCTGAATGTAAACAAATGGTTGCATCTATACAAATATCCACCCTAACGATACCAAGTGCAAGAGCTGTATCTACTCTATACTACTAATAATAATAATACATTTCATTTGTAAACCACTTTGCATTTGTCAATCTCAAAGTACTGCAGAGTTTAAAAGGATACAAGAATAGTTAAAAACACATAAAACATCTAAAAAAATAAGGTTTGATGAGTCTTAAGGCTCTTTTTAAAAGCAGCTACATGATTACATCAATGGTTTTTATTGTCACAAAGTCTTTTGTCTTTTTTTATTGTTTTTAAACTTTGGAAATATTTCCCTGAACACAAGAGAACTTTAATTGTGACCAATGTATGATCCTGTAAGGTCAGTGTATGTTTTGCTATTTCAATTTTCTTTTCTTAAATGGAAATTGAAAAATAAGTTTTTTTTTTGTTTTTTTTTCTCGTTTTAAAATACAAAAAAGAAAATAGTTTTTGGTTTCAAAAAGAAAAATGAAGATCTCCAGTAAAGAAAAATGTTTTTCCGTTTTTGCTTATTAGGGATCTTTTTTTTTTTTTTTTTTCAAAACCGAAAAAGAAAAACTCTTTGTTTTTGAATTTTCTTTTTTGTCTTTTACAATGAAATAAATAAAATAAAAAAACAGTCTTTTTTGTTTGTTTTTCAATTTCCATTGATGAAAAGAAAATGTAAACACCAAAACATACACTGATCCTGATCCCGGGTCCGTGTACCTTGCGTTCATTCTATTTCCAATTCTGAAACGCAAATCAAAAAACAAAATTAGGGCCGTTTTTTGATTTTTACTATAAATGGCTGATTTGAAAACAAACAAAAAAGGGTTGATTTTCATTAAAATATTGCCATGAAATTAGATTTTGTGCTGTTTTCCTTTTATGGATTTTTATTTTTCCAGATAAACACAAAAATCCAATTTATGTTAATCCAAAATGCAAAATTGCGTGTTTGTCTGTGTGACGACAAATTGAACCGGAAGCAGTATTTTAGCTTTTCCTTTGCGTTTAACATGTTTTTAGCATAACGCTAACACCTTTGGTCAGCCGGAGTCCTAATGTCCTTTTAAAAAAAGTCTCATTAAATAGTCGTCAGAATCAGAATCAGGATACCTTTATTGGCATTGTATGGAAACAACGAAATTGGACAGCAATCCAGCTCAGTGCTTTTAAAACAAACCTACATAAAATAGTCTTAAGACAACAACAATAATAAAACAATTTAAAATTTAAAAACATAATAAAATGTTCAAAAACATATTGCACAGTAGATCTTTATCAGAGGTAAGCAAGTAATAAAGTGGTGAGTGTTCAGGTAAGTGCAGAGTTTAGGGCAATAACAGCTCTAGGATAGAAACTGTTTTTCAGTCTATTTGTCCTTGCTTTGATGGTCTTATAGCGCCTCCCTGAGGGCATGAGTTCAAGCCAGTGGTGACCTGGGTGGGATGAGTCCTTGAGGATGCTGTTTGCTCTCCTGTTGCAGTGTCTCTCGGGGTTGCAATAATATACATAAATAAGTAATATACATCAACGTGTAAAGTGAATTACTACAACATTCATATCGTCGTGGACACTTTATTGATGCGTAGTCTATACTATATCTTAGATGATAATTGGAATGTATTTTAATGCTGAAGAATAGTGAAGTGAATTATATTTATATAGCGCTTTTCTCTAGTGAGTCAAAGCGCTTTTACGTAGTAAAACCCAATATCAATGGTGACCTGGATGGGATGAGTCCTTGAGGATGCTGTTTGCTCTCCTGTTGCAGTGTCTCTTATGCAGGTCCTCTTGGTCCAATTTTTTTTTTCAGAAATAAAAATGGCCCGAAATTTGTTTTTTTATTTGCATTTGAGAATTCGAAATCAAATGAACAGGAGGTACACGGACCATCCTGTAACTACTTGGTATCAGATCCATACCCAAATGTGTGGTATCATCCAAAACTAATGTCAAGTATCAAACAAGAGTGATTAGTACATTTTAACAGAAGTGGAGATAGAACATGTTAAAAAAGGAAGTAAGCAGATATTAACAGTAAATTAACTAGTAGATTAATAATACTTTTTACAGTTTGTCCCTCATACTGTGTACAAAATAATAGGTGTATAAATGACACAATATGTTACTGCATATGTCAGCAGACTAATTTGGAGTCTTTGTTTGTTTACTTACTACTAAAAGACAAGTTGTCTAGTATCTTCAACATCGTATTTCATGCATAAATTATTTGATTGCAAAAAGAAACATACAGGTAAAAGCCAGTAAATTAGAATATTTTGAAAAACTTGATTTATTTCAGTAATTGCATTCAAAAGGTGTAACTTGTACATTATATTTATTCATTGCACACAGACTGATGCATTCAAATGTTTATTTCATTTAATTTTGATGATTTGAAGTGGCAACAAATGAAAATCCAAAATTCCGTGTGTCACAAAATTAGAATATTACTTAAGGCTAATACAAAAAAGGGATTTTTAGAAATGTTGGCCAACTGAAAAGTATGAAAATGAAAAATATGAGCATGTACAATACTCAATACTTGGTTGGAGCTCCTTTTGCCTCAATTACTGCGTTAATGCGGCGTGGCATGGAGTCGATGAGTTTCTGGCACTGCTCAGGTGTTATGAGAGCCCAGGTTGCTCTGATAGTGGCCTTCAACTCTTCTGCGTTTTTGGGTCTGGCATTCTGCATCTTCCTTTTCACAATACCCCACAGATTTTCTATGGGGCTAAGGTCAGGGGAGTTGGCGGGCCAATTTAGAACAGAAATACCATGGTCCGTAAACCAGGCACGGGTAGATTTTGCGCTGTGTGCAGGCGCCAAGTCCTGTTGGAACTTGAAATCTCCATCTCCATAGAGCAGGTCAGCAGCAGGAAGCATGAAGTGCTCTAAAACTTGCTGGTAGACGGCTGCGTTGACCCTGGATCTCAGGAAACAGAGTGGACCGACACCAGCTGGACTGCTGCTGAGTGGTCCAAAGTCATGTTTTCTGACGAAAGCAAATTTTGCATTTCCTTTGGAAATCGAGGTCCCAGAGTCTGGAGGAAGACAGGAGAGGCACAGGATCCACGTTGCCTGAAGTCTAGTGTAAAGTTTCCACCATCAGTGATGGTTTGGGGTGCCATGTCATCTGCTGGTGTCAGTCCACTCTGTTTCCTGAGATCCAGGGTCAACGCAGCCGTCTACCAGCAAGTTTTAGAGCACTTCATGCTTCCTGCTGCTGACCTGCTCTATGGAGATGGAGATTTCAAGTTCCAACAGGACTTGGCGCCTGCACACAGCGCAAAATCTACCCGTGCCTGGTTTACGGACCATGGTATTTCTGTTCTAAATTGGCCCGCCAACTCCCCTGACTTTAGCCCCATAGAAAATCTGTGGGGTATTGTGAAAAGGAAGATGCAGAATGCCAGACCCAAAAACGCAGAAGAGTTGAAGGCCACTATCAGAGCAACCTGGGCTCTCATAACACCTGAGTAGTGCCAGAAACTCATCGACTCCATGCCACGCCGCATTAACGCAGTAATTGAGGCAAAAGGAGCTCCAACCAAGTATTGAGTATTGTACATGCTCATATTTTTCATTTTCATACTTTTCAGTTGGCCAACATTTCTAAAAATCCCTTTTTTGTATTAGCCTTAAGTAATATTCTAATTTTGTGACACACGGAATTTTGGATTTTCATTTGTTGCCACTTCAAATCATCAAAATTAAATGAAATAAACATTTGAATGCATCAGTCTGTGTGCAATGAATAAATATAATGTACAAGTTACACCTTTTGAATGCAATTACTGAAATAAATCAAGTTTTTCAAAATATTCTAATTTACTGGCTTTTACCTGTATATTTAACGTGTCATAACATTTTCTGTTCAAATTAAGCCAATAATGATATTTATGTGGTCCCCTTTATTGTATCAATCAATCAAAGTTGACTTCTATAGCCCTTGATCAGAAATGTCTCAAAGGGCTGCCCAAGCCACAAGGACGCCCTGGGCTCAGATGGCACATCCCACATTTAGTTAGCAGTACTAAGCTTGTGTTTGTGTTTGGTGTTGCTGCAGACAGCGGCTGCATGAAGAGTGGCTGCAGCGTGAGCGTCTGGCACAGGAGGAGTTCAGGCTGAAGTCAGAGAGGAAGGACGCTGCCAGGAAACGCAAAGAAGATGAGGAGGTAACACTGAAACAAGATCACCCTAGCTATATCTGGACTGAGAAAGTTACAGTACAGCACTAACATGGGCTTACAAGATGTCAACAGCATTTCAGGGCTGAAAAAAACCTGATTTCCATGTGTTTGAAATATTATATTTCCTCAAGTAGTGTCTTCTGCTCCTTTTTAAAAATGCAACGTTTATAAGCTTTGCTTCTCTCTTTCTTTCAAACATGTTGAAATGAGAATATGTAGATGATATGAGCTAGTGGAAATAAAGCATAACCATGTTTTCCCCCTATAACAAAGATCATTAATGCCGTTATCTGTTACACCTCTAATACAGGTAAAAGCCAGTAAATTAGAATATTTTGAAAAACTTGATTTATTTCAGTAATTGCATTCAAAAGGTGTAACTTGTACATTATATTTATTCATTGCACACAGACTGATACATTCAAATGTTTATTTCATTTAATTTTGATGATTTGAAGTGGCAACAAATGAAAATCCAAAATTCCGTGTGTCACAAAATTAGAATATTGTGTAAGGGTTAAATTTTGAAGACACCTGGTGCCACAAACTAATCAGCTGATTAACTCAAAACACCTGCAAAGGGCTTTAAATGGTCTCTCAGTCCAGTTCTGAAGCCTACACAAACATGGGGAAGACTTCAGATTTGACAGCTGTCCAAAAGGCAACCATCGACACATTGCACAAGGAGGGAAAGACACAAAAGGTTATTGCTGAAGAGGCTGGCTGTTCTCAGAGCTCTGTGTCCAAACACATTAATGGAGAGGCAAAGGGAAGGAAAAACTGTGGTCAGAAAAAGTGTACAAGCGATAGGGATCACCGCGCCCTGGTCAAGATTGTGAAAAAAAACCCATTCAAAATTGTGGGGGAGATTCAGAAGGAGTGGACAGCTGCTGGAGTCAGTGCTTCAAGATCCACCACCAAGAGACGCTTGAAAGACATGGGTTTCAACTGCCGCATACCTCGTGTCAAGCCACTGTTGACCAAGAAACAGCACGCAAAGCGTCTCACCTGGGCTAAGGAAAAAAAGAGCTGGACTGCTGCTGAGTGGTCCAAAGTCATGTTTTCTGACAAAAGCAAATTTTGCATTTCCTTTGGAAATCGAGGTCCCAGAGTCTGGAGGAAGACAGGAGAGGCACAGGATCCACGTTGCCTGAAGTCTAGTGTAAAGTTTCCACCATCAGTGATGGTTTGGGGTGCCATGTCATCTGCTGGTGTCGGTCCACTCTGTTTCCTGAGATCCAGGGTCAACGCAGCCGTCTACCAGCAAGTTTTAGAGCACTTCATGCTTCCTGCTGCTGACCTGCTCTATGGAGATGGAGATTTCAAGTTCCAACAGGACTTGGCGCCTGCACACAGCGCAAAATCTACCCGTGCCTGGTTTACGGACCATGGTATTTCTGTTCTAAATTGGCCCGCCAACTCCCCTGACCTTAGCCCCATAGAAAATCTGTGGGGTATTGTGAAAAGGAAGATGCAGAATGCCAGACCCAAAAACGCAGAAGAGTTGAAGGCCACTATCAGAGCAACCTGGGCTCTCATAACACCTGAGCAGTGCCAGAAACTCATCGACTCCATGCCACGCCGCATTAACGCAGTAATTGAGGCAAAAGGAGCTCCAACCAAGTATTGAGTATTGTACATGCTCATATTTTTCATTTTCATACTTTTCAGTTGGCCAACATTTCTAAAAATCCCTTTTTTGTATTAGCCTTAAGTAATATTCTAATTTTGTGACACACGGAATTTTGGATTTTCATTTGTTGCCACTTCAAATCATCAAAATTAAATGAAATAAACATTTGAATGCATCAGTCTGTGTGCAATGAATAAATATAATGTACAAGTTACACCTTTTGAATGCAATTACTGAAATAAATCAAGTTTTTCAAAATATTCTAATTTACTGGCTTTTACCTGTATATCATTATAATAACAGATGCTCTGGTATTGGCTTCCGTCACAATATGCCGATTCATTTCTGATATATAGATCAGCAACATCAAGTACTACTGATATAGGAAAAGAACAATGAAGAAAGCTGCACATTGTAGTGGCACACACATGCATAACAACAAGTCAGGGTTGACGTACCAAACTATGGATTCATATAATAAACTGTCCATTAGGCTTGTCCCCATACCAATATTTTGGTACCAGTACCAAATTGTATTTCAATACTTTTCTAAATAAAGGGGACCACAAAAAATGTAATTACTGTCTTTATTTGAACAAAAATGTTAGTGTACATGAAACATATGTTTATTATTGTCATTTAGTCCTTAAATAAAATAGTGAACATACTAGACAACTTGTCTTTTAGTAGTAAGTAAACAAACAAAGACTCCTAGTTAGTCTATGCAGTAACATATTGTGTCATTTATACACCTATTATTTTGTACACATTTTGAGGGACAAACTGTAAAAATAGATTTTTAATCTACTTGTTTATTTACTGTTAATATCTGCTTATTTTCTGTTTTAACATGTTCTATCTACACTTCTGTTCAAATGTAATAATCACTTATTCTTCTCTTCTTTGATACTTTACATTAGTTTTGGATGATACCACACATTTAGGTATGGATCCGATACCAAGTAGTTACAGGATCATACATTGCTCATATTCAAAGTCCTCATGTCTCCAGGGACGTATTTCCCGAGTTTATAAACATAATATACATTTAAAAAAAAAAAAAAAGGAAGGAAAAAAGATTTTGTGACGATATAAAAAAATCGATGTAATCATAGTAGTATCGACTAGATACGCTCTTGTACTTGGTATCATTACAGTGGATGTCAGGGGTAGATCCACCCATGGCATTTGGTTACATCCAGGAATGGCGTCATTAGTGGTGATGTAATGTTTAGCTATTCATCGTCCTCCAGTGATAATGCTACTTGTAAGAAACGTACTTTATTTGTCGCCATGGAGGCCAGGATTAGTGATTTAGAAGTAGCTAAAACACTGTGGATGGATGTTAGCTGCTAGCTAGCTAGCCCTGTCTTAAAGCACCTCTTCCTGAGTGTAATAACATCACCTTTATCTTGACTTTTTACACCAAAATGCATCCATTCTCCCTTTTCTGTCTACACACTGTGTCTGCTTGTAAGTACTCTGTGTGTGTGCGCTGCCCAACATGCTCCTCTGCTCGTAAAACCAGCAATGTTTTTTAATGGCGGTTAAAAAAACTAGTTAAAAAAAAACCTTGGGAAGTGGTACTTTTCTAACAGAGTATGGTATCGTTTTTGATTCATTAGTACAGCGATACTATACTAGTACCGGTATACCGTACAACCCCCACTGGGCATAGTTTTTGTTTCAGTAGCACCAGTTGCGTCTTATCTTTATTTCACTGCATAAACGCTGCTGGGGACTCAGAATGATTCAACCTGAGCTGTGATATTGCATGTCAAGTATCAGCATAATCAGCACTTTATAGTCCTTGCAAATTGGTGTTTACCATCCAAAGGCAAAAGTTAGAAAACAATCCACACCACGTACAAGCTATCTTTGCACTTTGATGAAGGCAAAACTCATGCGCTGAAACTCAGGCAATACCTTTTTCAACATTGCAGATATGTTTTTATGTCAATATCGTCGGATAAGATTTGGTCAGCTGTATATACCTAATGATACTTCTGTGTATACAATACTATACATGAAGTATTGTCTACTGTGTTGATGGTGTTCAATGTGACTGCTGTGTCCTCAGCGCTGCATCAAGGAGGAATGGGAGGCCCAGCAGAGGCAAGAAGAAGAAGAAAAGGAGCAGAAGCTGCAGGAGAAGCGAGGCAGAGAGGTGAAAGGAGCCCTGGGAGGATAAAAGCAGAGAGAAATATATCCATTTGTCATCATCACAAACTTCTACACTTCATGAAACGATTTATAATAATGCTCAGCTTTGATTGACACGCTCAGAGAAGGTCAACTAATGAGACCTAATGTCATATTTCCATGAGACTACAAACTAATGATACTATATGTCATACTTCCATGAGACTACAAAGTAATGGTACTATGTCATACTTCCATCAGACTACAAACTAATGATACTATATGTCATACTTCCATCAGACTACAAAGTAATGGTACTATGTCATACTCCTATGAGATTACAAAGTAATGGTACTATGTCATACTTCCATGAGACTACAAACTAATGATACCTAATGTCATACTTCCATGAGACTACAAACTAATGGTACTATGTCATACTTCCATGAGACTACAAAGTAATGGTACTATATGTCATACTTCCATGAGACTACAAACTAATGGTACTATATGTCATACTTCCACAAGACTACAAACTAATGATACTATATGTCATACTTCCATGAGACAACAAACTATTGGTACTATGTCGACTACAAACTAATGGTACTATGTCATACTTCCATGAGACTACAAACTAATGGTACTATGTCATACTTCCATGAGACTACAAACTATTGGTACTATGTCGACTACAAACTAATGGTACTATGTCATACTTCCATGAGACTACAAACTAATGGTACTATGTCATACTCCTATGAGATTACAAAGTAATGGTACTATGTCATACTTCCATGAGACTACAAACTAATGATACCTAATGTCATACTTCCATGAGACTACAAACTAATGGTACTATGTCATACTTCCATGAGACTACAAACTAATGATACCTAATGTCATACTTCCATGAGACTACAAAATTATGGTACTATATGTCATACTTCCATGAGACTACAAACTAATGATACTATGTCATACTTCCATGAGACTACAAACTAATGGTACTATATGTCATACTTCCATCAGACTACAAACTAATGGTACTATATGTCATACTTCCATGAGACTACAAAGTAATGGTACTATGTCATACTTCCATGAGACTACAAACTAATGATACCTAATGTCATACTTCCATGAGACTACAAACTAATGGTACTATATGTCATACTTCCATGAGACTACAAACTAATGATACTATATGTCATACTTCCATCAGACTACAAAGTAATGGTACTATATGTCATACTTCCATGAGACTACAAACTAAACGTACTATATGTCATACTTCCATGAGACTACAAAGTAATGGTACTATATGTCATACTTCCATGAGACTACAAACTAATGATACCTAATGTCATACTTCCATGAGACTACAAAGTAATGGTACTATGTCATACTTCCATAAGACTACAAACTAATGGTACTATGTCATACTTCCATGAGACTACAAACTAATGGTACTATGTCATACTTCCATGAGACTACAAAGTAATGGTACAATATGTCATACTTCCATGAGACTACAAACTAATGGTACTATATGTCATACTTCCATGAGACTACAAACTAATGGTACTATGTCATACTTCCATGAGACTACAAAGTAATGGTACTATATGTCATACTTCCATGAGACTACAAACTAATGATACCTAATGTCATACTTCCATGAGACTACAAAGTAATGGTACTATGTCATACTTCCATAAGACTACAAACTAATGGTACTATGTCATACTTCCATGAGACTACAAACTAATGGTACTATGTCATACTTCCATGAGACTACAAAGTAATGGTACTATATGTCATACTTCCATGAGACTACAAACTAATGGTACTATATGTCATACTTCCATGAGACTACAAAGTAATGGTACTATATGTCATACTTCCATCAGACTACAAACTAATGATACTATATGTCATACTTCCATGAGACTACAAAGTAATGGTACTATATGTCATACTTCCATGAGACTACAAACTAATGATACCTAATGTCATACTTCCATGAGACTACAAACTAATGGTACTATATGTCATACTTCCATGAGACTACAAACTAATGGTACTATGTCATACTTCCATGAGACTACAAACTAATGATACTATATGTCATACTTCCATGAGACTACAAACTAATGATACTATGTCATACTTCCATGAGACTACAAACTAATGATACCTAATGTCATACTTCCATGAGACTACAAACTAATGGTACTATGTCATACTTCCATGAGACTACAAAGTAATGGTACTATATGTCATACTTCCATGAGACTACAAACTAATGATACCTAATGTCATACTTCCATGAGACTACAAAGTAATGGTACTATGTCATACTTCCATGAGACTACAAACTAATGGTACTATGTCATACTTCCATGAGACTACAAAGTAATGGTACTATATGTCATACTTCCATGAAACTACAAACTAATGGTACTATGTCATACTTCCATGAGACTACAAACTAATGGTACTATGTCATACTTCCATGAGACTACAAAGTAATGGTACTATATGTCATACTTCCATGAGACTACAAACTAATGGTACTATATGTCATACTTCCATGAGACTACAAAGTAATGGTACTATATGTCATACTTCCATCAGACTACAAACTAATGATACTATATGTCATACTTCCATGAGACTACAAAGTAATGGTACTATATGTCATACTTCCATGAGACTACAAACTAATGATACCTAATGTCATACTTCCATGAGACTACAAACTAATGGTACTATATGTCATACTTCCATGAGACTACAAACTAATGGTACTATGTCATACTTCCATGAGACTACAAACTAATGATACTATATGTCATACTTCCATGAGACTACAAACTAATGATACTATGTCATACTTCCATGAGACTACAAACTAATGATACCTAATGTCATACTTCCATGAGACTACAAACTAATGGTACTATGTCATACTTCCATGAGACTACAAAGTAATGGTACTATATGTCATACTTCCATGAGACTACAAACTAATGATACCTAATGTCATACTTCCATGAGACTACAAAGTAATGGTACTATGTCATACTTCCATGAGACTACAAACTAATGGTACTATGTCATACTTCCATGAGACTACAAAGTAATGGTACTATATGTCATACTTCCATGAAACTACAAAGTAATGGTACTATGTCATACTTCCATGAGACTACAAAGTAATGGTACTATGTCATACTTCCATGAGACTACAAACTAATGGTACTATGTCATACTTCCATGAGACTACAAACTAATGATACTATATGTCATACTTCCATGAGACTACAAACTAATGGTACTATATGTCATACTTCCATGAGACTACAAACTAATGATACTATGTCATACTTCCATGAGACTACAAACTAATGGTACTATCATGTCATACTTCCATGAGACTACAAACTAATGGTACTATCATGTCATACTTCCATGAGACTACAAACTAATGGTACTATGTCATACTTCCATGAGACTACAAAGTAATGGTACTATGTCATACTTCCATGAGACTACAAAGTAATGGTACTATGTCATACTTCCATGAGACTACAAAGTAATGGTACTATGTCATACTTCCATGAGACTACAAACTAATGATACTATATGTCATACTTCCATGAGACTACAAACTAATGGTACTATCATGTCATACTTCCATGAGACTACAAAGTAATGGTACTATATGTCATACTTCCATGAGACTACAAACTAATGATACTATATGTCATACTTCCATGAGACTACAAACTAATGGTACTATCATGTCATACTTCCATGAGACTACAAAGTAATGGTACTATATGTCATACTTCCATGAGACTACAAACTAATGATACCTAATGTCATACTTCCATGAGACTACAAACTAATGGTACTATATGTCATACTTCCATGAGACTACAAACTAATGGTACTATGTCATACTTCCATGAGACTACAAACTAATGATACTATATGTCATACTTCCATGAGACTACAAACTAATGATACTATGTCATACTTCCATGAGACTACAAACTAATGATACCTAATGTCATACTTCCATGAGACTACAAACTAATGGTACTATGTCATACTTCCATGAGACTACAAAGTAATGGTACTATATGTCATACTTCCATGAGACTACAAACTAATGATACCTAATGTCATACTTCCATGAGACTACAAAGTAATGGTACTATGTCATACTTCCATGAGACTACAAACTAATGGTACTATGTCATACTTCCATGAGACTACAAAGTAATGGTACTATATGTCATACTTCCATGAAACTACAAAGTAATGGTACTATGTCATACTTCCATGAGACTACAAAGTAATGGTACTATGTCATACTTCCATGAGACTACAAACTAATGGTACTATGTCATACTTCCATGAGACTACAAACTAATGATACTATATGTCATACTTCCATGAGACTACAAACTAATGGTACTATATGTCATACTTCCATGAGACTACAAACTAATGATACTATGTCATACTTCCATGAGACTACAAACTAATGGTACTATCATGTCATACTTCCATGAGACTACAAACTAATGGTACTATGTCATACTTCCATGAGACTACAAACTAATGGTACTATATGTCATACTTCCATGAGACTACAAACTAATGGTACTATGTCATACTTCCATGAGACTACAAACTAATGGTACTATATGTCATACTTCCATGAGACTACAAACTAATGATACTATATGTCATACTTCCATGAGACTACAAACTAATGGTACTATATGTCATAGTTCCATGAGACTACAAACTAATGGTACTATGTCATACTTCCATGAGACTACAAAGTAATGGTACTATATGTCATACTTTCACGAGACTACAAACTAATGATACTATATGTCATACTTCCATGAGACTACAAACTAATGGTACTATCATGTCATACTTCCATGAGACTACAAACTAATGGTACTATCATGTCTTACTTCCATGAGACTACAAACTAATGATACCTAATGTCATACTTCCATGAGACAACAAACTATTGGTACTATGTCGACTACAAACTAATGGTACTATGTCATACTTCCATGAGACTACAAACTAATGATACTATATGTCATACTTCCATGAGACTACAAACTAATGGTACTATATGTCATACTTCCATCAGACTACAAAGTAATGGTACTATGTCATACTTCCATGAGACTACAAAGTAATGGTACTATATGTCATACTTCCATGAGACTACAAACTAATGATACCTAATGTCATACTTCCATGAGACTACAAACTAATGATACTATGTCATACTTCCATGAGACTACAAACTAATGGTGCTATATGTCATACTTCCATGAGACTACAAACTAATGATACTATGTCATACTTCCATGAGACTACAAACTAATGATACCTTATGTCATACTTCCATGAGACTACAAACTAATGGTACTATGTCATACTTCCATGAGACTACAAAGTAATGGTACTATGTCATACTTCCATGAGACTACAAAGTAATGGTACTATGTCATACTTCCATGAAACTACAAAGTAATGGTACTATGCCATACTTCCATGAGACTACAAAGTAATGGTACTATGTCATACTTCCATGAGACTACAAATTAATGGTACTATATGTCATACTTCCATCAGACTACAAACTAATGGTACTATGTCATACTTCCATGAGACTACAAAGTAATGGTACTATGTCATACTTCCATGAAACTACAAAGTAATGGTACTATATGTCATTCTTCCATGAGACTACAAAGTAATGGTACTATATGTCATAACTCCATGAGACTACAAAGTAATGGTACTATGTCATACTTCCATGAGACTACAAACTAATGGTACTATGTCATACTTCCATGAGACTACAAAGTAATGGTACTATATGTCATACTTCCATGAAACTACAAAGTAATGGTACTATGTCATACTTCCGTGAGACTACAAAGTAATGGTACTATATGTCATACTTCCATCAGACTACAAACTAATGATACTATATGTCATACTTCCATGAGACTACAAAGTAATGGTACTATATGTCATACTTCCATGAAACTACAAAGTAATGGTACTATGTCATACTTCCATGAGACTACAAAGTAATGATACTATATGTCATACTTCCATGGAATTATCCTTCTCACAGTGTCAATCAAATGTTGGTCAAAGTGTCTTTGTGTGCTGGATGTCAGTGTTTGTGCAATCTTTCCTTGACCAAGCGACACATGCAAGGTAATCCTTAACTAAGAGATTGTTGTCCTCAGCTGTCACAAGAAGGAAGTATCTTTCACCTGGCGTCTGCACACCTGTCTCACCTGACATCTTTTTACACACTTTGTAGGAGGCTGCTCAGAAAATGTTGGATGAAGCAGAACATCAGGTACTACAAGTTCTTTGAGCTGATACACCACTTCCTTCATGACTGTGTCCAGGCCACTAAACCACTGCTATGAACTCGGGGCGTACCGATACATATTTGTCATTGCCAGTATTGATACAAAACGATATCAGCACAACACATTTGACTTCATGGGTTGGTAAAAGTATTGATCAAATGTTGTGAATGTAGTCTTATGTTTACTTTTCTTACACTTCTCAGTATGCATGTAGTCAGGAAGTAGTCTTTGCCATTACCGTATTTTCCGCACCATAAGGCGCCCTGGGTTATAAGCCGCGCCTTCAATGAACGGCATATTTCAAAACTTTGTCCACCTATAAGCCGCCCCGTGTTATAAGCCGCATCTAACTGCGCTAAAGGAATGTCAAAAAAACAGTCCGATAGGTCAGTCAAACTTTAATAATATATTAAAAACCAGCGTGATGTGGGCGCGCATGGAGTCATATATCAACATGGACGGAGCTGCGTGAAAAAAGCCACCCGGCCTCTTCGCGTAAACTTACATTAACCACTCGCTCATCTTTTCTTCATCCATCCCTTCGAGTTAGCTTTTATGATGACGCCGGCTGGAAAGGTCTCTTTTGGCAAGGTCTTCCTTTTGTATATCACCATGGGTGGAAGTTTCTGGCCATTAGCATGGCAAGCTAGAACCACAGTGAAGGATGACTTCTCATTCCCTGTGGTGCGAATATTCACCGTACGTGCTCCCGTTGTATCCACAGTGCGGTTCACAGGAATATCAAAAGTCAGTGGAACCTCGTCCATGTTGATAATGTTCTCTGGCCGGATCTTTTTTTCAGCTATCTTGTTTTTACAATATGCACGGAAAGTAGCCAGCTTTTCTTGAAAGTCTTTAGGCAGTTGCTGTGAAATAGTAGTCCGTGTGCGGATGGAGAGATTGCGTCTTTTCATGAACCGGATCCCTGTCGCTTAGTAGGAGCCATTTTGTGGTCTTTACAGATGTAAACACACAAAGGAAATGAAACGTACGGTAATATCCGCGCGCTTCTTCTTCTTCTACGCGGGCGGGTGGTTGCTTACAGTAGAAGAAGAAGCGCTTCCTCTTCTATGGGGGCGGGTGCTTACCTTGGCGGTTGCTTGCGTAGAAGAAGAAGCGCTTCCTCTTCTACGGGGAAAAAAGATGGCGGCTGTTTACCGTAGTTGCGAGACCGAAACTTTATGAAAATGAATCTTAATATTAATCCATATATAAAGCGCACCGGGTTATAAGGCGCACTGTCAGCTTTTGAGAAAATTTGTGGTTTTTAGGTGCGCCTTATAGCGCGGAAAATACGGTAAGTTAAATGTTCCAGTTGTGTCTTTTGAGTCCTACAAAGTGTTTATACTGCAAGTGTTGTACTTACTACACACTGAGTGTCTGCTTGTTACGTACATCTTAGTTGCATACCTGCCAACTACTCCGGTTTTCCCGTAATTCGTACGGTTTTCATCAACCTATTCCGGGTTACGGTTGCAGTGATAAAAAATACGGTTTTTCATTCATTAAAAAAAAAAAGGGTGAAAACTACGCGAATTGCACCTTGTGCAGACAAGATTTTTCGATTGGACACGGAGGAATTAGCGATGTAAAAGACCATGTTGGGACAAAAAAACACAAGTCTAATGCCGTTGCTAGCGATACAAGTGGAAAACTTTCAACGTTTTTCGTCGCCCAAACAGATTCTTTGGATGTGATAAATGCCGAAGTTTTATTTACGGAGGCAATAATTGAGCATGGACTTCCAATCGCACTGGCTGATCACATGGGACAGTTAAATGTTTGTAATGCAACCTTTAAAAATCATTACGCGGTGATCGCGGTCCCAAAAATAAACTTTTCTTGCATGATAATGTCCAGAAAAACTTGCTTTATATTACTATAGAGTCCTTTTAACAAATGAGTTTGATGGTTTATCACAAACCTTAAATGAAAGAAGTCCTTTGTTCTCCTGCACAATGCATGCGCTTTGGCCTTGCTTCGTGTTTGGTGCGCAATCCTGTCGGCTGTATTTCACAGCACGTCTTTGACAACTTGAAGTGGCATAAAACATTTAAAACAAAGGGGTTATAGGAACAATCACTTTCAGTGTTTTATGCCACTTCAAGTTGTCAAAGACGGTATGCTGGTGCCCGACTGCCACAAGTGGAACAAACATTTGAAACAAAGGGGTTATAGGAACAATCACTTTCAGTGTTTTATGCCACTTCAAGTAAACTTATCATAAAGTTACCAAATCATTTTTGCAGTATGATCAATCTGATAGAATAAATTTGGATTTTAGCCACAAAAAGGTAATGACACCAATGTTATCTATTGGAATTGTTTAGTACTGTTATACTGTTAAAAGTGTTTATACTATTTATGCTTTCAAGTCCAAGTTGAAGAAATCTTGTTAAATGTTGACAGCATAACTACCAAAATACAGAAGTATGTCCTTAATATTTTTGCAGTGCTATTTCTGTTGAAAAGTTCAAATGATTACATTAGAGATGTGATGTGCCACTTTTCAAGTGTCTGATGGCTTAAATTAATTTTCATTCATTTTTCATATTTTGAATTCTTTTGAAAGGCTTACAGAAAAACGACATTTGAATTGTAATTCCATGCTATTGACAGGACTATTAATTTTAATGAAGTTAGCTTACCATGTTTACAGTATGATAATTGTGATAGAAATGTGAATTTTAGGCACAGAATATTTTTTACAATTGAACAAGGCAGTAGATTATACAAGCTTGGACAGAAAGTTAATAATGACACCATTTTTTTTTTTAATGGAATTGTTTAGTACTGTTTTACCATTTGTTTACTGTAAAAAGTGTTTATACTTTCAATTAACAAATTGAAGTCTTGTGAAAGGTTGACAGGATAACTGGCATTAACTGTCAAAATAATTTCAAACTATTGAAGTTAGCTTACAGAATAAACATGTCAATCAACCCATATGATTTTTGCTGTAATATTTTTGTTTTGAAAAGTCACTGTGACTGATAGAAAAGTGATGGTTTTAGCAACATTTTAACCTGTCTGAATGCTAATAATCATTTTGCGTCGGGGGGCGAAGCCCTGAACCCTCCACCAGGACCCTGGCTACTAGGTTTTTCTGATTTCAAAAGTTGGCAGGTATGTAGTTGTAGTTTTTAATAACAAATTAGGAGGTGTTGAAATGGCCATGTGCAATTGCTAATGCTAATCAGTAGCGTGTGTATGGCATATCCAGTGTAAATGAGCATCAAGCTCGTGCATTTCTTTGACGTTGGAATGTGACAGAGAAGTTATTTAGTATTTCATGTAAGTTACGTATATTGACATACTTTATTTCACTTTACAGTGTTCTGAAGTAAAGACTCTTATCTGCAAGAAGAGAACAGACTTGTATCAAAGTTCTTATATCAGATGTTTTACATGCTGGCTGATCAAATCCAATACCTAAGTTTTTTTTTTTGCTGATATCAATGAATTGTACTTAAAAAAAGAAGCCCAGGCATGAATGATCTTGTCTTGCAGCTAAACGCTGAAGCACCTTGGATGAATCCTGAAGCTCCAAAGTCTGAGAAGTCTGAACATTTTGGCACAGAGCGAGACACAGCCAACTGTCCTTTCTTCCTCAAAACTGGAGCTTGTCGATTTGGGGACAGGTAGAACTTCTTACCTTTTAGAACTTCTTACCTTTAAATAACATCTTACTTTTTTACAACCTCTTATCTTTTTATAGCTTAACTTTTCAGAGCTGCTTACCTGTTTAGAGCTTATTACTTTTTATAACTTCTTACCTTTCTGATAACTTTTGAATTTTTTATAACTTATATACCTTTTATAGTTTCTTACCTTGTATAGCTTCTTATCTTTTTAGAGTTGCTAACCTTTTTAGTTTATTACTTTTTATAACTTCTTACCTTTTTATAACTTCTTGCCTTTTCATAGGTTCTTACCTTTTATAGCTTCTTACCTTTTATAACTTCTTACCTTTTATAGTTTCTTACATTGTATAGCTTATATTTTTAAAGCTGCTAATAACCTTTTTAGAGTTTATTGTTACTTAACAAAAAAAATGTCTACCTTTTCATAACTTAGGTTCTTACCTTTTATAGTTCTTATCTTGAACTTTTTGTCTTTTTAGACCGTCTTACTTTTTAGAGCTGCTTACCTTGTTCGTTTACCATAACTTTTTATAACTTCTTACCTTTTATAGTTTCTTATCTTTTTGTCTTTTTAGACCTTCTTACTTTTTAGAGCTGCTTACCTTGTTAGTTTACCATTACTTTTTATAACTTCTTACCTTTTCTAGTTTCTTATCTTTTGAGAACTTTTTGTCTTTTTAGACCTGCTTACCTTGTTAGTTGGCCATTACTTTTTATAACTTCTTACCTTTTTGTCGCTTCTTACCTTTTATAGTTTCTTATCTTTTGAGAACTTTTCGTGTTTTTAGAACTTCTTACTTTTTAGAGCTGCTTACCTTGTTAGAGTTTACCGTTACTTTTTTATAACTTCTTACCTTTTCATCACATGACTAGAGTAATGATGAAGCAGGTTTCCATGGCAACAGTGTGAACATGAAGGATTGTGTTGGATTAGTAAGGCTACTAAACTGTACGTTCATGTGTGTATAATCATAATAATAAATTGAGTTCATGTGTGTATAATCATAATAATAAATTGAGTTCATGTGTGTATAATCATAATAATAAATTGAGTTCATGTGTGTGATAATGATAATAAATTGAGTTCATGTGTGTGATAATAATCATAATGATAAATTGAGTGATTGAGCAAGTTGAAAGTGTCAGTTTGCAGTGTGAGGACTACGATCATCTTGTTCTTCCAGATGCTCTCGGAAGCACACCGGTCCCACCAGCAGCCCCACTCTGATGATCCGCAGCATGTTCCTGACCTTTGGCATGGAGCAGTCTCGACGTGACGACTACGATGGAGACGCTTGTCTGGAACACAGCGAAGAAGATCTGCAGGAATCTTTCACCGAGTTCTACCGCGACGTTCTACCAGAGTTTAGGAGCGTTGGCAAGGTGGTGCAGTTTAAGGTAAGTTCTTCCTTTTCAAGAGAGCTAGGGACTTCACTCAATCCTCCTCTAGTCGCAAGTCTTCTTAGAGATATCCACTGGTCCAGCTTTTATTTTGAAACACTGAAAGTGTTGGAGAGAGAACATGTAACTGGTTGTAGGACTGAGCCCTGAGGCGCACCATACATCACATACATATAAGAGAACATGTAACTGGTTGTAGGACTGAACCTGAGGCGCACCATACATCACATACATATAAGAGAACATGTAACTGGTTGTAGGACTGAACCTGAGGTGCACCATACATCACATACATATAAGAGAACATGTAACTGGTTGTAGGACTGAACCTGAGGTGCACCACACATAAATGAGAAAATGACTGTGTTTGCAGGTGAGCTGCAACTATGAACCTCACCTGCGAGGGAACGTGTACGTGCAGTTTGACACGTAAGTGTGCACAAGTCAGTGCAGTTTGACACGTAAGTGTGCACTAGTCAGTGCAGTTTGACACGTAAGTGTGCACAAGTCAGTGCAGTTTGACACGTAAGTGTGCACTAGTCAGTGCAGTTTGACACATAAGTGTGTATTAGTCAGTGCAGTTTGACACGTAAGTGTGCACTAGCAGAGGTGGGTAGAGTAGCCAGAAATTTTACTCAAGTAAGAGTACTGTTACTTTAGAGATTTATTACTCAAGTAAAAGTAAGGAGTAGTCACCCAAATATTTACTTGAGTAAAAGTAAAAAGTATGTTGTGAAAAAACTACTCAAGTACTGAGTAACTGATGAGTAACATATATACACACACACACATATATATATATATATATGTGTATGTATATATATATATATATATATATATATATATAAATAAATATATATATCCATCCATCCATCCATTTTCTACCGCTTATTCCCTTTGGGGTCGCGGGGGGCGCTGGAGCCTATCTCAGCTACAATCAGGCGGAAGGCGGGGTACACCCTGGACAAGTCGCCACCTCATCGCAGGGCCAAATATATATATATATATACACATACATTGATATATACAGTATATAATTTATATTAATTTATTTTGCCGTTTTTGTTTACATGTTAAAGGTGTTTTAATGAATATACATGCATGTTTAACATATAGATTCCTTTCTTTCATGAAGACAAGAATATAAGTTGGTGTATTACCTGATTCTGATGACTTGCATTGATTGTAATCAGACAGTAGTGATGATAACGTCCACGTTTTCAAATGGAGGAGAAAAAAAGTTCCTCCTTTCTGTCTAATACCACATGAAAGTGGTTGGTTTTTGGCTTCTTATTTGTCCAGCTTCCATATTTGTTTTTATACACTTTACAAGAAATACATTGGCGGCAAACTCCGTAGCTTGCTAGCTTGTTTGTGCTGGCTTTCGGAGACTCTTATTTTGAAAGCGCAGGCGCGATGGAGCGGCACTTTTATTGTGAAGACAGGAACTGTGAAGTCAGTCTTTAGGCTTTTGACAGGATGTACGGTTGAAATAAAAAAGGGTCTTTTTTTCCTTCACACTTTTGATTGATTGATTGGAACTTTTATTAGTAGATTGCACAGTACAGTATATATTCCGTACAATTGACCACTAAATGGTAACACCCCAATACGTTTTTCAACTTGTTTAAGTCAGGTCATGTGACCACCTGGCTCTGTTTGATTGGTCCAACGTCACCAGTGACTGCATCTGATTGGTGGAACGGAGTGAACGTCACCAGTGACTGTATTTGTTGAAACGCAGGCACTATGAAGGTCTGTCTGACAGACCAAAACAAACAAAGCGTGCATTAACAGATCGATAAAAATTAGTAGCGAGTAGCGAGCTGAATGTAGATAAAAGTAGCGGAGTAAAAGTAGCGTTTCTTCTCTATAAATATACTCAAGTAAAAGTAAAAGTATGTTGCATTAAAATTATATATTATATATATATATATATATATATATATATATATATATATATATATATATATATATATATATATATATATATATATATATTATATAAAAAAAGTACAATTTATCCCAAAAGTTACTCAAGTAGATGTAACGGAGTAAATGTAGCGCGTTACTACCCACCTCTGTGCACTAGTCAGTGCAGTTTGACACGTAGGTGTGCACTAGTCAGTGCAGTTTGACACGTAAGTGTGCACTAGTCAGTGCAGTTTGACACGTAGGTGTGCACTAGTCAGTGCAGTTTGACACGTAAGTGTGCACAAGTCAGTGCAGTTTGACACATAAGTGAGCACAAGTCAGTGCAGTTTGACAAGTGTGCACTAGTCAGTGCAGTTTGACACATAAGTGTGCACAAGTCAGTGCAGTTTGACACATAAGTGTGTACTAGTCAGTGCAGTTTGACACGTAAGTGTGCACTAGTCAGTGCAGTTTGACACATAAGTGTGTACTAGTCAGTGCAGTTTGACACGTAAGTGTGCACTAGTCAGTGCAGTTTGACACGTAAGTGTGCACAAGTCAGTGCAGTTTGACACGTAAGTGTGCACAAGTCAGTGCAGTTTGACACGTAAGTGTGCACAAGTCAGTGCAGTTTGACACCTAAGTGTGCACAAGTCAGTGCAGTTTGACACATAAGTGAGCACAAGTCAGTGCAGTTTGACACGTAAGTGTGCACTAGTCAGTGCAGTTTGACACGTAGGTGTGTACTAGTCAGTGCAGTTTGATACATAAGTGTGTACTAGTCAGTGCAGTTTGACACGTAAGTGTGCACTAGTCAGTGCAGTTTGACACGTAAGTGTGCACAAGTCAGTGCAGTTTGACAAGTAAGTGTGCACTAGTCAGTGCAGTTTGACAAGTAAGTGTGCAATAGTCAGTGCAGTTTGACACGTAAGTGTGCACTAGTCAGTGCAGTTTGACACGTAGGTGTGCACAAGTCAGTGCAGTTTGACACATAAGTGAGCACAAGTCAGTGCAGTTTGACACGTAAGTGTGCACAAGTCAGTGCAGTTTGACACGTAAGTGTGCACAAGTCAGTGCAGTTTGACACGTAAGTGTGCACTAGTCAGTGCAGTTTGACACACAAGTGAGCACAAGTCAGTGCAGTTTGACACGTAAGTGTGCACAAGTCAGTGCCGTTTGACACGTAAGTGTGCACTAGTCAGTGCAGTTTGACACGTAAGTGTGCACAAGTCAGTGCAGTTCGATACGTAAGTGAGCACAAGTCAGTGCAGTTTGACACGTAGGTGTGCACTAGTCAGTGCAGTTTGACACATAAGTGTGTACTAGTCAGTGCAGTTTGACACGTAAGTGTGCACTAGTCAGTGCAGTTTGACACGTAGGTGTGTACTAGTCAGTGCAGTTTGATACATAAGTGTGTACTAGTCAGTGCAGTTTGACACGTAAGTGTGCACTAGTCAGTGCAGTTTGACACGTAAGTGTGCACAAGTCAGTGCAGTTTGACAAGTAAGTGTGCACTAGTCAGTGCAGTTTGACAAGTAAGTGTGCAATAGTCAGTGCAGTTTGACACGTAAGTGTGCACTAGTCAGTGCAGTTTGACACGTAAGTGTGCACAAGTCAGTGCAGTTTGACACATAAGTGAGCACAAGTCAGTGCAGTTTGACACGTAAGTGTGCACAAGTCAGTGCAGTTTGACACGTAAGTGTGCACAAGTCAGTGCAGTTTGACACGTAAGTGTGCACTAGTCAATGCAGTTTGACACACAAGTGAGCACAAGTCAGTGCAGTTTGACACGTAAGTGTGCACAAGTCAGTGCCGTTTGACACGTAAGTGTGCACTAGTCAGTGCAGTTTGACACGTAAGTGTGCACAAGTCAGTGCAGTTCGATACGTAAGTGAGCACAAGTCAGTGCAGTTTGACACGTAGGTGTGCACTAGTCAGTGCAGTTTGACACATAAGTGTGTACTAGTCAGTGCAGTTTGACACGTAAGTGTGCACTAGTCAGTGCAGTTTGACACGTAGGTGTGTACTAGTCAGTGCAGTTTGATACATAAGTGTGTACTAGTCAGTGCAGTTTGACACGTAAGTGTGCACTAGTCAGTGCAGTTTGACACGTAAGTGTGCACAAGTCAGTGCAGTTTGACAAGTAAGTGTGCACTAGTCAGTGCAGTTTGACAAGTAAGTGTGCAATAGTCAGTGCAGTTTGACACGTAAGTGTGCACTAGTCAGTGCAGTTTGACACGTAAGTGTGCACAAGTCAGTGCAGTTTGACACATAAGTGAGCACAAGTCAGTGCAGTTTGACACGTAAGTGTGCACAAGTCAGTGCAGTTTGACACGTAAGTGTGCACAAGTCAGTGCAGTTTGACACGTAAGTGTGCACTAGTCAGTGCAGTTTGACACACAAGTGAGCACAAGTCAGTGCAGTTTGACACGTAAGTGTGCACAAGTCAGTGCCGTTTGACACGTAAGTGTGCACTAGTCAGTGCAGTTTGACACGTAAGTGTGCACAAGTCAGTGCAGTTCGATACGTAAGTGTGCACAAGTCAGTGCAGTTTGACACGTAAGTGTGCACAAGTCAGTGCAGTTTGACACGTAAGTGTGCACAAGTCAGTCTGCTGAATAAAGTCAAGTTTGGAGCAACTTCTCCTTCTGTGTGTGAGCAGTGAGCAGCAGTGCAGAGACGCTCTCATCAAGTTCAACGGGAGGTTCTACGCCGGCAAGCAGCTTCACTGTCAGCTCTGTCCTGTCACTCGCTGGAAGAACGCCATTTGTGGTGAGCACACGTTGGTTTAACCCTCACTTCTCCACATGTTCAACAACATGTTTGAAAAGCATCACAAGTCATTAAAACATGGCTTTGTGAACATGAAGGCCTTAGAAGACTATCACTAGAGTGGATGTAGAGAGGCATTAAACATCAATAGTCAAACGGTGGAGGGCGGGGCATGGAAATGAAAACAATAACAATATGTACATGTCATTTAGAAATGATCATATGAACTACAGTTAGCACTTATAGAGGCATTGGAAAAGAACATGATTTAAGAATGATGACTTTATTACATATGGCTCCTTTAACTGACTTGACATGACATTATTACATCAATCAATCAATCATTCAATGTTTATTTATATAGCCCTAAATCACAAGTGTCTCAAAGGGCTGCACAAGCCACAACGACATCCTCGGTACAAAGCCCACATAAGGGCAAGGAAAAACTCACCCCAGTGGGACGTCGATGTGAATGACTATGAGAAACCTTGGAGAGGACCGCATATGTGGGTAACCCCCCCCCTCTAGGGGAGACCGAAAGCAATGGATGTCGAGTGGGTCTGACATAATATTGTGAGAGTCCAGTCCATAGTGGATCCAACATAATAGTAAGAGTCCAGTCCATAGTGGGGCCAGCAGGACACCATCCAGAGCGGAGACGGGTCAGCAGCGCAGAGATGTTCCCAGTCGATGCACAGGCGAGCGGTCCACCCTGGGTCCCGACTCTGGACAGCCAGCACTTCATCCATGGCCACCGGACCTGTGCCCCCCCCCCCCCTCCACAAGGAATAGGGGAGCAGAGGAGAAAAGAAAAGAAACGGCAGATCAACTGGGGCTATTTAAAGGCTAGAGTATACAAATGAGTTTTAAGATGGGACTTAAATGCTTCTACTGAGGTAGCATCTCTAATTGTTACCGGGAGGGCATTCCATAGTACTGGAGCCCCAATAGAAAACGCTCTATAGCCCGCAGACTTTTTTTGGGCTCTGGGAATAACTAATAAGCGGGAGTTCTTTGAACGCAGATTTCTTGCCGGGACATATGGTACAATACAATCGACAAGATAGGACGGAGCTAGACCGTGTAGTATTTTATACGTAAGTAGTAAAACCTTAAAGTCACATCTTAAGTGCACAGGAAGCCAGTGCAGGTGAGCCAGTATAGGTATATATATATGTATATATGTATATAAAGGTGTATATACAGTATAGGCGTAATATGATCAAACTTTCTTGTTCTTGTCAAAAGTCTAGCAGCCGCATTTTGTACCAACTGTAATCTTTTAATGCTAGACATAGGGAGACCCGAAAATAATACGTTACAGTAGTCGAGACGAGACGTAACGAACGCATGAATAATGATCTCAGCGTCGCTAGTGGATAAAATAGAACGAATTTTAGCGATATTACGGAGATGAAAGAAGGCCGTTTTAGTAACACTCTTAATGTGTGACTCAAAGGAGAGAGTTGGGTGGAAGATAATACCCAGATTCTCTCCTGATTCGCCTTGTGTAATTGTTTGGTTGTCAAATGTTAAGGTGGTATTATTAAATAAATGTCGGTGTTTAGCAGGACCGATAATCAGCATTTTCGTTTTCTTGGCGTTGAGTTGCAAGAAGTTAGCGGACATCCATTGTTTAATTTCATTAAGACACGCCTCCAGCTGACTACAATCCGGCGTGTTGGTCAGCTTTAGGGGCATGTAGAGTTGGCTGTCATCAGCATAACAATGAAAGCTAACACCGTATTTGCGTATGATGTCGCCTAGCGGCAGCATGTAAATACTGAAGAGTGCAGGGCCAAGAACCGAACCCTGAGGAACTCCGCACGTTACCTTAACATAGTCCGAGGTCACATTATTATGGGAGACGCACTGCATCCTGTCAGTAAGATAAGAGTTAAACCACGACAAAGCTAAGTCTGACATACCAATACGTGTTTTGATACGCTCTAATAAAATATTATCAGAATCAGAATCAGAATCAGCTTTATTGTCATTACGCAAGGTAACGAGATTGAGGCCATTCCATACAATGCGATGTGTGCATGCTAGAAAAACAATGTGCAAATATATAAAAATAAAAAAAATGTAGAAGTGCAATGAATATGGTGTGAAATGAATATATACATGAAAAAACAAAACAAAAACAGGGTGGTTGGTGGAATGGGTTATTGCACCGAAGAGAAGGCAGTTATGAGGGACAATGGGGCAGTCCGTTCAGGATGGTTATGGCCCTGGGGAAGAAGCTGTTCTTTAGCCTGTTTGTTTTGGTTTTAATGCACCTGTAGCGCTTCCCAGAGGGCAGCAGGTGGAACAGGTCAGAGCCAGGGTGGGTGCTGTCTTTATGATCGACGGTATCGAAAGCAGCGCTAAGATCAAGAAGCAGCAACATAGATGACGCATCAGAATCCATCGTTAGCAGTAGATCATTAGTCATTGTAGATCATATTGTCTTTATATTCCAGCCACTTCATCCATTTTGGGGGGGAATTGAGGGGATAATTATGATGCGTTCAAGAGTCTTACGGCCTGAGGGAAGAAGCTGTTACAGAACCTGGAGGTTCTGCTACGGAGGCTGCGGAACCTCTTTCTAGAGTCCAGCAGTGGAAACAGTCCTTGGTGGGGGTGGGAGGAGTCTGCAGATTTTCTGAGTCCTGGTCAGGCAGCGGCTTTTTGCCATCTCCTGTAGGACTCATTTGAAAACTTGTATGAGTGGGACCCCAAGAACTTTAGTGGTAGATTTGTAAAAAGTGTCATTAATGAATCAAAATCAAAGTTATGAATTATTGACCTTTTTAAAGCTTCAATGACTTCACATCTAATTAATGATTGCATATTTTGCCATAAAAAAAGAAGATGTTTGGACTTTACATGGACAGATAGACCTGGAAGTGATCTAGAGATCTAAGACTTGAATAATAAAATACAATAAAGATAGACTGAGACCTTCCCAGGTCCCTGGAACCAAACTTGAGAGGAGCCCCGAAGAGGAAAAACATCTGTTTATTCTTTTTGAACATGAAAAATATCAAAGAGATGTCATTGTTTAGTGTGCTGAGATCTGTGATGAGTCAGGAGTTAAGATTGTAACGTTCCAGTGTGCATGTTCCCTCAGGACTCTTTGACAGGAACAGATGTCCCAAAGGCAAACATTGTAACTTCCTGCACGTCTTCAGAAACCCTGCCAATGAGTTCTGGGAGGCGGACCGGGACCTGAACCTGTCCCCTGACCACAGCGTCAGAGGAAGCCACTCGGAGCGCACCTGGCGACACCGTCAGCACAGCTCCAGTCCTCCCAGGTCCCAGAGGTCTCACAGGAGGACTTGGCACAGGAGGGACACGGAGCGCAGCACCAGGAGCAGAAGCCCAGACACCAGGAGCAGAGACACCAGGAGTAGAAGCCCAGACACCAGGAGCAGAAGCAGAGACACCAGGAGCAGAAGCAGAGACACCAGGAGCAAGGAGAAGGACTCAAAGAAGCAGGTGAGGAACAACAGCAAAGATGAGAATGGAGACAGAAGACACAGCTGGAGCCGAGATGCAGAAAGAAGCAGAGAACGGCGAGAGAAGAAAGTCGGTCTCAGCCCGGAGAAGAAGGAGGGAAAACAAGGTCGCCATCACAAACACTCCAAGAAGAGCAAGAAGAAGAGCAAGAAGAGGAGCAAGAAGAGAAGTTCCTCTGCTGAAGACAGGTCTTCTTCTTCCTCTGGACACTCGCATGGAGACCAAGAAGATCTTCTGGAGGACAACAGGAGTGATGAGCAGGAAGTTTGTGCAGGAGAAAGTCCCAAAGCTTTTATGGAAGGAGAGCAAAGCACGAAGGAAGATGCTGGAGAGAAGTGACTCTCTACTACTCAGGTCAGAGGTCACCTTTCTTCTTATTCTCTACTACAAACTTCTTATCCGTCAGGTCAGAGGTCACATGGTTCTTCCTATTCTCTACTAGCAACTTCTTATCCATCAGGACAGAGGTCACATGTTCCTTCTTATTTCATTACAATAAATGTCTGAGTCAGGTCAGAGGTCATGTTTCTTCTTATTTCATTACAATAAATATCTGAGTCAGGTCAGAGGTCATGTTTCTTCTTATTCTCTACTACAAACTTCTTATCCGTCAGGTCAAAGGTCACATGTTTCTTCCTATTCTCTACTAGAAACTTCTTATCCATCAAGTCAGAGGTCACATGTTCCTTATTTCATTACAATAAATATTTGAGTCAGGTCAGAGGTCACATGTTCCTTTTTATTTCATTACAATAAATATCTGAGTCAGGTCAGAGGTCATTTTTCTTCTTATTCTCTACTACAAACTTCTTATCCGTCAGGTCAAAGGTCACATGTTTCTTCCTATTCTCTACTAGAAACTTCTTATCCATCAGGTCAGAGGTCACATGTTCCTTCTTATTTCATTACAATAAATGTCTGAGTCAGGTCAGAGGTCACGTTTCTTCTTATTCTGTACTAGAAACTTCTTCTGTCAGGTCAGAGGTCACATCTTCCTTCTTATTTCCATCCATCCATCCATCCATCTTCTTCCGCTTATCCGAGGTCGGGTCGCGGGGGCAGCAGCCTAAGCAGGGAAGCCCAGACTTCCCTCTCCCCAGCCACTTCGTCCAGCTCCTCCCGGGGGATCCCGAGGCGTTCCCAGGCCAGCCGGGAGACATAGTCTTCCCAACGTGTCCTGGGTCTTCCCCGTGGCCTCCTACCGGTCGGACGTGCCCGAAACACCTTCCTAGGGAGGCGTTCGGGTGGCATCCTGACCAGATGCCCGAACCACCTCATCTGGCTCCTCTCCATGTGGAGGAGCAGCGGCTTTACTTTGAGCTCCCCCCGAATGACAGAGCTTCTCACCCTATCTCTAAGGGAGAGCCCCGCCACCCGGCGGAGGAAACTCATTTCGGCCGCTTGTACACGTGATCTTGTCCTTTCGGTCATAACCCAAAGCTCATGACCATAGGTGAGGATGGGAACGTAGATCGACCGGTAAATCGAGAGCTTTGCCTTCCGGCTCAGCTCCTTCTTCACCACATCGGATCGATACAGCGTCCGCATTACTGAAGACGCCGCAACGATCCGCCTGTCGATCTCACGATCCACTCTTCCCCCACTCGTGAACAAGACTCCGAGGTACTTGAACTCCTCCACTTGGGGCAAGATCTCCTCCCCAACCCGGAGATGGCACTCCACCCTTTTCCGGGAGAGAACCATGGACTTGGACTTGGAGGTGCTGATTCCCATCCCAGTCGCTTCACACTCGGCTGCGAACCGATCCAGCGAGAGCTGAAGATCTTGGCCAGATGAAGCCATCAGGACCACATCATCTGCAAATAGCAGAGACCTAATCCTGCAGCCACCAAACCAGATCCCCTCAACGCCCTGACTGCGTCTAGAAATTCTGTCCATAAAAGTTATGAACAGAATGGGTGACAAAGGGCAGCCTTGGCGGAGTCCAACCCTCACTGGAAACGTGTCCGACTTACTGCCGGCAATGCGGACCAAGCTCTGACACTGATCATACAGGGAGCGGACCGCCAAAATCAGACAGTCCGATACCCCATACTCCCTGAGCACTCCCCCACAGGACTTCCCGAGGGACACGGTCGAATGCCTTCTCCAAGTCCACAAAGCACATGTAGACTGGTTGGGCAAACTCCCATGCACCCTCAAGGACCCTGCCCAGAGTATAGAGCTGGTCCACAGTTCCACGACCAGGACGAAAACCACACTGTTCCTCCTGAATCCGAGGTTCGACTATCCGGTGTAGCCTCCTCTCCAGTACACCTGAATAGACCTTACCGGGAAGGCTGAGGAGTGTGATCCCACGATAGTTAGAACACACCCTCCGGTTCCCCTTCTTAAAGAGAGGAACCACCACCCCGGTCTGCCAATCCAGAGGCACCGCCCCCGATGTCCACGCGATGCTGCAGAGTCTTGTCAACCAAGACAGCCCCATAGCATCCAGAGCCTTAAGGAACTCCGGGCGGATCTCATCCACCCCCGGGGCCTTGCCACCGAGGAGCTTTTTAACTACCTCAGCAACCTCAGCCCCAGAAATAGAAGAGCCCACCACAGATTCCCCAGGCACTGCTTCCTCATAGGAAGACGTGTTGGTGGGATTGAGGAGGTCTTCGAAGTATTCCCTCCACCGATCCACAACATCCGCAGTCGAGGTCAGCAGAACACCATCCGCACCATACACGGTGTTGATAGTGCACTGCTTCCCCTTCCTGAGGCGGCGGATGGTGGTCCAGAATCGCTTCGAAGCCGTCCGGAAGTCGTTTTCCATGGCTTCCCCGAACTCCTCCCATGTCCGAGTTTTTGCCTCCGCAACCGCTGAAGCCGCACACCGCTTGGCCTGTCGGTACTTGTCCGCTGCCTCAGGAGTCCTATGAGCCAAAAGAACCCGATAGGACTCCTTCTTCAGCTTGACGGCATCCCTCACCGCCGGTGTCCACCAACGGGTTCTAGGATTACCGCCACGACAGGCACCAACTACCTTGCGGCCACAGCTCCAATCAGCCGCCTCGACAATAGAGGCGCGGAACATGGTCCACTCGGACTCAATGTCCAGCACCTCCCTCGTGACATGTTCAAAGTTCTTCCGGAGGTGGGAATTGAAACTCTCTCTGACAGGAGACTCTGCCAGACGTTCCCAGCAAACCCTCACAATGCGTTTGGGCCTGCCAGGTCTGTCCGGCATCCTCCCCCACCATCGCAGCCAACTCACCACCAGGTGGTGATCGGTTGAAAGCTCCGCCCCTCTCTTCACCCGAGTGTCCAAAACATGAGACCGCAAATCCGATGACACAACTACAAAGTCGATCATGGAACTCCTTCTTATTTCATTACAGTAAATATCTGAGTCAGGTCAGAGGTCACATGTTCCTTATCTTCAGACCATAGAATCAGTGGCAGTCAAAGTGCAAGACAGACAAGTGGTTTCACTTTGCAGACATTTATTGATGTGAACATTGTGTCCAAGTGTAATATTGTTTGGCAGTGAGACTATTGATGTGTTGTTGTCCTGCTGGAGAGAAAGTCAAAGTGATGCCTCTCCTAGCAGGATGAATACTTTCTTACTTGAATACTAACGTGTGACCTCTGATGTCACATGATCACGGCTCTTTGGTCACAGAGAAATAGAAATATATTCCACAAACATAACACTGAACAGGAAGTAGTTGACATGGTACATTAGTCCAAACTTGTTTTCAAGGTCTCCAACAGGAAGTGCTAATAAATGACGATGTTGCTACTTGAGTGTAGTTTTCCACGAGGAGGGGCTGAGGGCATGTGCTACACAAATAGAGACACATAGAAGCACAATCACAGGACATGCTAGACGAGCACACTTGTCAACACAACAGCAAAGACACAAAGTGACACAAACACGACGAACGCTGGCTCGCATTTATGTCAGCCCGATTTCCTCCAAGACACTGCGTGGAGCCTCCGCCTCCTGCACACACACACACACATCATATTACTGTACACTTATTCTTTAACAATGTTCCTGCACACACACATCACATTACTGTACACTGATTCTTTAACAATGTTCCTGCACACACACATCACATTACTGTACACTTATTCTTTAACAATGTTCCTGCACACACACATCACATTACTGTACACTTATTCTCTAACAATGTTCCTGCACACACACATCACATTACTGTACACTGATTCTTTAACAATGTTCCTGCACACACACATCACATTACTGTACACTTATTCTTTAACAATGTTCCTGCACACACACATCACATTACTGTACACTTATTCTCTAACAATGTTCCTGCACACACACATCACATTACTGTACACTTATTCTTTAACAATGTTCCTGCACACACACATCACATTACTGTACACTTATTCTTTAACAATGTTCCTGTACACACACATCACATTACTGTACACTGATTCTTTAATAATGTTCCTGCACACACACATCACATTACTGTACACTTATTCTTTAACAATGTTCCTGTACACACACATCACATTACTGTACACTGATTCTTTAATAATGTTCCTGCACACACACATCACATTACTGTACACTGATTCTTTAACAATGTTCCTGCACACACACATCACATTACTGTACACTTATTCTTTAACAATGTTCCTGCACACACACATCACATTACTGTACACTGATTCTTTAACAATGTTCCTGCACACACACATCACATTACTGTACACTTATTCTTTAACAATGTTCCTGCACACACACATCACATTACTGTACACTTATTCTTTAACAATGTTCCTGCACACACACATCACATTACTGTACACTTATTCTTTAACAATGTTCCTGTACACACACATCACATTACTGTACACTGATTCTTTAATAATGTTCCTGCACACACACATCACATTACTGTACACTGATTCTTTAACAATGTTCCTGCACACACACATCACATTACTGTACACTTATTCTTTAACAATGTTCCTGTACACACACATCACATTACTGTACACTGATTCTTTAATAATGTTCCTGCACACACACATCACATTACTGTACACTGATTCTTTAACAATGTTCCTGCACACACACATCACATTACTGTACACTTATTCTTTAACAATGTTCCTGCACACACACATCACATTACTGTACACTGATTCTTTAACGATGTTCCTGCACACACACATCACATTACTGTACACTTATTCTTTAACGATGTTCCTGCACACACACATCACATTACTGTACACTTATTCTTTAACAATGTTCCTGCACACACACATCACATTACTGTACACTTATTCTTTAACAATGTTCCTGCACACACACATCACATTACTGTACACTTATTCTTTAACAATGTTCCTGTACACACACATCACATTACTGTACACTGATTCTTTAATAATGTTCCTGCACACACACATCACATTACTGTACACTGATTCTTTAACAATGTTCCTGCACACACACATCACATTACTGTACACTTATTCTTTAACGATGTTTCGCAGACACACACATCACATTACATTACTGATGGATAAAACTGTGGAGTACTTTTAGACAAAACTGTGTAGTACTTTTAGACAAAATTGTGTAGTATTTTTAGACAAAACTGTGTAGTATTTTTAGACAAATTGTGTAGTATTTTTAGACAAAACTGTATGAGTACTTCTAGACAGAACTGTGGAGTACTTTTAGACAAAATTGGAGTACTTTTAGACAAAACTGTGGAGTAACTTTAGACAAAACTGTGTATTGCTTTTAGACAAAACTGTGTAGTACTTTTAGACAAAACTGAGTACTTAGACAAAACTGTGTAGTACTATTAGACAAAACTGTGTATTGCTTTTAGACAAAACTGTGTAGTACTTTTAGACAAAACTGTGTAGTACTTTTAGACAAAACTGAGTACTTTTAGACAAAACTGTGTAGTACTTTTAGACAAAACTGAGTACTTTTAGACAAAACTGTGTAGTACTATTAGACAAAACTGTGTATTGCTTTTAGACAAAACTGTGTAGTACTTTTAGACAAAACTGTGTATTGCTTTTAGACAAAACTGTGTAGTACTTTTAGACAAAATTGTGTAGTATTTTTAGACAAAACTGTGTAGTATTTTTAGACAAATTGTGTAGTATTTTTAGACAAAACTGTGTAGTATTTTTAGACAAAACTGTGTGAGTACTTTTAGACAGAACTGTGGAGCACTTTTAGACAAAATTGGAGTACCTTTAGACAAAACTGTGGAGTACTTTTAGACAAAACTGAGTACTTTTAGACAAAACTGAGTACTTTTAGACAAAACTGTGTAGTACTTTTAGACAAAACTGTGTAGTACTTTTAGACAAAACTGTGTAGTACTTTTAGACAAAACTGAGTACTTAGACAAAACTGTGTAGTACTATTAGACAAAACTGTGTATTGCTTTTAGACAAAACTGTGTAGTACTTTTAGACAAAACTGTGTAGTACTTTTAGACAAAACTGAGTACTTTTAGACAAAACTGTGTAGTACTTTTAGACAAAACTGAGTACTTTTAGACAAAACTGTGTAGTACTATTAGACAAAACTGTGTATTGCTTTTAGACAAAACTGTGTAGTACTTTTAGACAAAACTGAGTACTTTTAGACAAAACTGTGTAGTACTATTAGACAAAACTGTGTATTGCTTTTAGACAAAACTGTGTAGTACTTTTAGACAAAATTGTGTAGTATTTTTAGACAAAACTGTGTAGTATTTTTAGACAAATTGTGTAGTATTTTTAGACAAAACTGTGTAGTATTTTTAGACAAAACTGTGTGAGTACTTTTAGACAGAACTGTGGAGCACTTTTAGACAAAATTGGAGTACCTTTAGACAAAACTGTGTAGTACTTTTAGACAAAACTGTGTAGTACTTTTAGACAAAACTGTGTAGTACTTTTAGACAAATTGTGTAGTATTTTTAGACAAAACTAGTATTTTTAGACAAAACTGTGTGAGTACTTTTAGACAGAACTGTGTAGTACTTTTAGACAAAATTGTGTAGTATTTTTAGACAAAACTGTGTAGTATTTTTAGACAAATTGTGTAGTATTTTTAGACAAAACTGTGTAGTATTTTTAGACAAATTGTGTAGTATTTTTTAGACAAAACTGTAGTATTTTTAGACAAAACTGTGAGTACTTTTAGACAGAACTGTGTAGTACTTTTAGACAAAATTGTGTAGTATTTTTAGACAAAACTGTAGTATTTTTAGACAAAACTGTGTGAGTACTTTTAGACAGAACTGTGTAGTACTTTTAGACAAAATTGTGTAGTATTTTTAGACAAAACTGTGTAGTATTTTTAGACAAATTGTGTAGTATTTTAGACAAAACTGTGTAGTATTTTTAGACAAATTGTGTAGTATTTTTAGACAAAACTGTGTGAGTACTTTTAGACAAAATTGTGTAGTATTTTTAGACAAAACTGTGTAGTACTTTTAGACAAAATTGTGTAGTATTTTTAGACAAAACTGTGTAGTATTTTTAGACAAATTGTGTAGTATTTTTAGACAAAACTGTGTGAGTACTTTAAGCCAGAACTGTGGAGCACTTTTAGACAAAATTGGAGTACCTTTAGACAAAACTGTGTAGTACTTTTAGACAAAACTGTGTAGTACTTTTAGACAAAACTGTGTAGTACTTTTAGACAAAACTGTGTAGTACTTTTAGACAAAACTGTATTGCTATTAGACAAAACTGTGTAGTACTTTTAGACAAATTGTGTAGTATTTTTAGACAAAACTAGTATTTTTAGACAAAACTGTGTGAGTACTTTTAGACAGAACTGTGTAGTACTTTTAGACAAAATTGTGTAGTATTTTTAGACAAAACTGTAGTATTTTTAGACAAAACTGTGTGAGTACTTTTAGACAGAACTGTGTAGTACTTTTAGACAAAATTGTGTAGTATTTTTAGACAAAACTGTGTAGTATTTTTAGACAAATTGTGTAGTATTTTAGACAAAACTGTGTAGTATTTTTAGACAAATTGTGTAGTATTTTTAGACAAAACTGTAGTATTTTTAGACAAAACTGTGTGAGTACTTTTAGACAGAACTGTGTAGTACTTTTAGACAAAATTGTGTAGTATTTTTAGACAAAACTGTGTAGTATTTTTAGACAAAACTGTAGTATTTTAAGACAAAACTGTGTGAGTACTTTTAGACAAATTGTGTAGTATTTTAGACAAAACTGTGTAGTATTTTTAGACAAATTGTGTAGTATTTTAGACAAAACTGTGTAGTATTTTTAGACAAATTGTGTAGTATTTTTAGACAAAACTGTGTGAGTACTTTTAGACAGAACTGTGTAGTACTTTTAGACAAAATTGTGTAGTATTTTTAGACAAAACTGTGTAGTACTTTTAGACAAAATTGTGTAGTATTTTTAGACAAAACTGTAGTATTTTTAGACAAATTGTGTAGTATTTTTAGACAAAACTGTGTAGTATTTTTAGACAAAACTGTGTGAGTACTTTTAGACAGAACTGTGGAGCACTTTTAGACAAAATTGGAGTACCTTTAGACAAAACTGTGTAGTACTTTTAGACAAACATGTAGTACTTTTAGACAAACGTGTAGTACTTTTAGACAAACGTTTAATACTTTTAGACAAACATGTAGTACTTTTAGACAAACGTTTAATACTTTTAGACAAACATGTATTACTTTTAGACAAACGTGTAGTACTTTTAGACAAACATGTATTACTTTTAGACATACGTGTAGTACTTTTAGACAAACGTGTAGTACTTTTAGACAAACGTTTAATACTTTTAGACAAACGTTTAATACTTTTAGACAAACGTTTAATACTTTTAGACAAACGTTTAATACTTTTAGACAAACGTGTAGTACTTTAAGACAAACATGTATTACTTTTAGACAAACATGTAGTACTTTTAGACATACGTGTAGTACTTTTAGACAAACATGGAGTACTTTTAGACATACGTGTAGTACTTTTAGACAAACATGTAGTACTTTTAGACAAACGTTTAATACTTTTAGACAAACGTGTAGTACTTTTAGACATACGTGGAGTACTTTTGGGCTAAATGTTAGTGTTTAGGCTGCCTTACCTCCTGCAGCAGGTCGGCTTGTTCTATGGCCTTCAGCACATTTTTCTTGGAGGTCTCCTGGGCTTCCCCACCCAGCAGGAACTCATCCAGGATGAAGTAGGCCTTCTCGAAGTTGAAGATGATATCCAGCTCACACACCTGCGAGCAGTCAGGTGAGCAAGTACGTCCTGTGGCCAACAGTAGTACTACTCACGCTGCCAAAGTACTTGTCCAACAGCTCCACGTATCGATGGATGATCTCCAAGGTGATCAGCTCGTTGTCCTGATCCTCCACCGCACAGCAGAAGTACAAGCTGGCGTATCTGCAACACATCACACGTCTCGGTGAGTGTCATTTAGACACACTATCACTCATCCATCACTCTTACTGTGGAATTGATAGCAATATTGATAGGAATGTACATACTGTAATGTACTTCTCACCTCTTGTAAACAATATTTGGGAGTGTACCTACTAGAGATGCGCGGATAGGCAATTATTTCATCCGCAACCGCATCAGAAAGTCGTCAACCATCCGCCATCCACCCGATGTAACATTTGATCAGACCTGCACCCGCCCGCCATCCGCCCGCACCCGCCCGTTGTTATATATCTAATATAGACGATGCAAGGCATTAGTGAGGCATACCTGCCAACTACTCCGGTTTTCCCGTAATTCGTACGGTTTTCATCAACCTATTCCGGGTTACGGTTGCAGTGATAAAAAATACGGTTTTTCATTAATTAAAAAAAAAAAAGGGTGAAAACTACGCGAATTGCACCTTGTGCAGACAAGATTTTTCGATCGGACACGGAGGAATTAGCCATGTAAAAGACCACGTTGGGACAAAAAAACACAAGTCTAATGCCGTTGCTAGCGATACAAGTGGAAAACTTTCAACGTTTTTCGTCGCCCAAACAGATTCTTTGGATGTGATAAATGCCGAAGTTTTATTTACGGAGGCAATAATTGAGCATGGACTTCCAATCGCACTGGCTGATCACATGGGACAGTTAAATGTTTGTAATGCAACCTTTAAAAATCATTACGCGGTGATCGCGGTCCCAAAAATAAACTTTTCTTGCATGATAATGTCCAGAAAAACTCACTTTATATTACTATAGAGTCCTTTTAACGAATGAGTTTGATGGTTTATCACAAACCTTAAATGAAAGAAGTCCTTTGTTCTCCTGCACCATGCATGCGCTTTGGCCTTGCTTCGTGTTTGGTGCGCAATCCTGTCGGCTGTATTTCACAGCACGTCTTTGACAACTTGAAGTGGCATAAAACATTTGAAACAAAGGGGTTATAGGAACAATCACTTTCAGTGTTTTATGCCACTTCAAGTAAACTTATCATAAAGTTACCATATCATTTTTGCAGTATGATCAATCTGATAGAATAAATTTGGATTTTAGCCACAAAAAGGTAATGACACCAATGTTATCTATTGGAATTGTTTAGTACTGTTATACTGTTAAAAGTGTTTATACTATTTATGCTTTCAAGTCCAAGTTAAAGAAATCTTGTTAAATGTTGACAGCATAACTACCAAAATACAGAAGTATGTCCTTAATATTTTTGCAGTGCTATTTCTGTTGAAAAGTTAAAATGATTACATTAGAGATGTGATGTGCCACTTTTCAAGTGTCTGATGGCTTAAATTAATTTTCATTAATTTTTCATATTTTGAATTCTTTTGAAAGGCTTACAAAAAAACTACATTTGAATTGTAATTCCATGCTATTGACAGGACTATTAATTTTAATGAAGTTAGCTTACCATGTTTACAGTATGATAATTGTGATAGAAATGTGAATTTTAGGCACAGAATATTTTTTACAATTGAACAAGGCAGTAGATTATACAAGCTTGGACAGAAAGTTAATAATGACACCAATTTTTTTTTTAATGGAATTGTTTAGTACTGTTTTACCATTTGTTTACTGGAAAAAGTGTTTATACTGTTTATACTTTCAATTAACAAATTGAAGTCTTGTGAAAGGTTGACAGGATAACTGGCATTAACTGTCAAAATAATTTCAAACTATTGAAGTTAGCTTACAGAATAAACATGTCAATCAACCCATATGATTTTTGCTGTAATATTTTTGTTTTGAAAAGTCACTGTGACTGATAGAAAAGTGATGGTTTTAGCAACATTTTAACCTGTCTGAATGCTAATAATTATTTTGCGTCGGGGGGCGAAGCCCTGAACCCTCCACCAGGACTTTGTCCTGGACCTACCGGGGCCTGCAGCCCTTGGACCCTGGCTACTAGGTTTTTCTGATTTCAAAAGTTGGCAGGTATGGTGAGGTTATAAAGCTTTTGCCTGTTAAAGAAAGGAGACTGATCCAATGCAGTACAGACATTCGCGTGCCACGTTGTCACGACCCAGACGCACACCAGTGCGCAATCATATGGGAGCCGCGCTGAGCGCACCTCCAAGCGCGTCTCGCTGCCGGCGACGGCCGGGTATGGGCCCAACGCTCCAGCGCCATCCATTTTCAGGGCTAGTTGATTCGGCAGGTGGGTTGTTACACACTCCTTAGCGGGTTCCAACTTCCATGGCCACCGTCCTGCTCTCTATATCAACCAGGGTGAGCCCCACCCCTTTCGTGAGCGCACTGCGCGCGGAGTGACCCCTGTTACGCGCCCCCCGGCAACAGGGGTGGCGGGCAGGTAAGCTGCGCGGGCGGAGCGCGCGGAGTGACCCCTGTTACGAGCCCCCGGCCACGGGGGTGGCGGGCAGGTAAGCTGCTTACCTGCTGCGCGTGACGCCGGCCGCGGCGAAGGCGGACGAGGCGGGGTGTCGGTGCGGTGGGCGCGGTGGTGACCCTGGACGTGCGTCGGGCCCTTCTCGCGGATCGCCTCAGCTACGGCTCCCGGTGGGGCCCTCTCGGGGGAAGGGGCCTCGGTCCCGGACCCCGGCGAGGCGTCCCTTCTCCGCTCCGTAAAAGTGTCCATCTCTTTTCTTTTTTCTTCTTCTGTTGTGGCATATGCTGCAGGTGCCTGCTCGTTTTTCGTATGTGGGTAACAACATTTAACTATGTATATATATTTACCAATTGGTTTAACTGCCACCCGCCTGAATCTATTTAAAATCTAATTTTTTTTTATTTCAATCGCCCGACCCGACCCGCGGATAAAATCTAATTTTTTTTTATTTCATCCGCCCGATCCGCGGATAATCCACGGACTCCGCGGTTGTGCCCGCAAACCGCGCATCTCTAGTGCCTACCGTAGTTGTCACCTCTTGTAAACAATCTTTGTGAATGTATCTACTGTAGTTCTCACCTCTTATAAACAATCTTTGTGAATGTATCTACTGTAGTTCTCACCTCTTGTAAACAATCTTCAGGTCTCTCCACTCCAAGAAGCTGCACATCTTGGGCTTCCTGGCCAGGATGGTCTGGACCAGGTCCCTGGAGATCTTCTTCCTCTCCTTGTCAGAAAGAGGTACATACCACTTCTGCAGGCGCAGCTTGCCTTGGCGGCTGAACAGCAGCATGAACTGCATCTGAATAATAATAATAATAATAACATGTTCATCATGCATCTGAATAATAACATGTTCATCATGCATCTGAATAATAATAACATGTTCATCATGCATCTGAATAATAATAATAATAACATGTTCATCATGCATCTGAATAATAATAACATGTTCATCATGCATCTGAATAATAATAATAATAACATGTTCATCATGCATCTGAATAATAATAATAATAACATGTTCATCATGCATCTGAATAATAATAACATGTTCATCATGCATCTGAATAATAATAATAATAACATGTTCATCATGCATCTGAATAATAATAATAATAACATGTTCATCATGCATCTGAATAATAATAACATGTTCATCATGCATCTGAATAATAATAATAATAACATGTTCATCATGCATCTGAATAATAATAATAATAACATGTTCATCATGCATCTGAATAATAATAACATGTTCATCATGCATCTGAATAATAATAACATGTTTTGCCATACAGAAAGATAAGATCCACAGTTTATGTAAAATAAACAGGAGATAATAAAAGATGATATTTGAGTACATTTTAATAATAATTGGTGTCATTTTAGCACATTTGTGACTCTTCGTTGCAAAGTTAGCTATTGTGTCGCTAATAACTGCACAACACGCTATAATATAACACAACATGTTCAAGCAGCCTCACGCAAATAAACATTTTACCTTCGGGCGTGTTCTCCCAGAGGAACTTTGAAGACAGCGAACACTTTTAAAGACAAGAAGAGGAGAAGAAGGTGGAAGACTTAGCGCCTGCTGGAGCTAACTTGCTAGCGAGTGATAGCGAGGTAGACCTGCTCTCCGCTGATTGGACACAACACAGCAGGAGGCGTCTTGTGATTGGCCAGGAGATTCCGTTACGTGACGTCACATAGACCTGCTCTCTGCTGATTGGACACAACACAGCAGAGGCGTCTTGTGATTGGTCAGTAGATTCCGTTACGTGACGTCACACGTTTGGCCACACATTGTTTTTGTTTTTTTTGCCACTTTTCTTTCATTAATCGACATCAATTCGTCCTTTTTGTTCTCATTTGATAGATTTTTGCTTGATCGTGGCATTGAGATAAAAGCTTGTCGTGTTTACGTTAGAAACACATCCGTCTTGGCAGAGAGTTTCAGTGCCCCCTGCCGACAAACGCATGCAACTACACTTTCCCTGCTTGTGCTCATCAAACAAGTCAACGCGTTTGTCTTCACAGCACGTCGCTTTCTCCATCTTATTTACACTCTATGTCGCTTTCTCCACCTTATTTACACTCTTCAGCTCCATTCTATGTCGCTTTCTCCACCTTATTTACACTCTTCAGCTCCATTCTATGTCGCTTTCTCCACCTTATTTCCCCTCTTCATCTCCATTCTATGTGCGGCTCCAACCGTGTGACGTCAGCCAGCCTGCAGAGGATCGACGGTCAGTAAATGACAACAATCTTCTTGTGCAGCAGGCAAAGACGACGTGACGCGGGACAGAAGATGAGGAGCCGCAGTAATTCCGGAGTGAGGCTGGATGGATATGTCCGCTTGGTGCAGGAGACCATCTTGTGTCACCAGGTGAGTGGCCTGCACTCTGCACCTGCATGTGACGTCATCAACACAAAGCACTCCTATTTTCACTTCCGAGAGAAAGTTGCTTTGTGAACAATGTAAGGCTGCAGCTAACGATTATTTTTCTATCGATTAATCTATAGATTATTTTTTTCGATTAATCGGTTAATCTATAGATTATTTTTTTCGATTAATCTACAGATAATTTTTCCTTTTACCGATTATTTTATTTATTTAAAATGAAGATGAAAAAATAAATGTAGGCCAGTTTTTTTCAAAAGGCATGGCTTTTATTTACAAAAAAAAAAAGTATGGCCACTCAGTCAACATTGACAACAACATGACAAAATATTCTGTAACAATGTAAACATTTAACAAAATTAAAAGTCAAATCAAATCAAATCAACTTTATTTATAGAGCACATTTAAAATTTACCACAGGGGTAGCCAAAGTGCTGTACAATGAGCAGGTTAAAAGATAAAACGAGTACCGAGCAAACACAACACAACACAAACAGAACACGATAAAAAAATAAATAATTAAAATAGAATAAATAAAAACATAAAAACAGGATCACAGCAGGTGTATTATGGGGCGCCATTGCAGGATGGATATCACTCAGTGTTAAAAGCCATGGAATAAAAGTATGTTTTTAAGAGAGATTTAAAAACAGGAAGAGAGGAGGCTTGTCTAACACTCAGGGGTAGGTCGTTCCAGAGCTTGGGAGCAGCAACGGCGAAAGCTCTGTCACCTCTAAGCTTCAGCCTTGTGTCAGGGACCGTCAACAGCAGCTGATCGGCTGATCTTAAGGATCGGGTGGGGCAGTAAGGCTGAAGGAGGTCGGAGAGATAGGTTGGCGCGAGGTTGTTTAGACATTTAAAAACAAATAAAAGGAGTTTAAAATGTATTCGGTAACGCACAGGGAGCCAGTGAAGGGACGCTAAAATAGGGGTGATGTGCTCACGTCTGCGGGTCTGTGTTAGCAGACGAGCAGCAGAGTTCTGCACGAGCTGCAGGCGGGCGAGGGAGGCCTGGCTAATGCCAACATACAGGGCATTACAATAATCAAGACGAGTCGAGATAAAAGCGTGGATTAATTTCTCAAGATCATGTCTTGATAGAAGCGGTTTCACTTTCGCTATTTGGCGTAATTGATAAAAGCTTTTTTGAACGACGCTGCTGATTTGTTTTTCGAATTTAAAATCTGAGTCAAACTTTACCCCCAGGTTTGTGACAGAGTCGCTGAGATACGGGGTCAGAGTGCCGAGGTCAACGTTGGGGGAGGGAGAGCGACTTGGACCGAACAACATAACTTCTGTTTTATCTTCATTTAGGCTCAGGAAGTTAGCTGAAAGCCAGACTTTGATGTCGTGCAGGCAGTCAATAAGACGTTGAACCGTGTTATTTTGTGCCATGGGAAAATAAATCTGGCAATCATCGGCATAAAAATGAAATGAAATGAAATGAAATGAAAATAAATCTGGCAATCATCGGCGTAAAAATGAAATGCAATACTGTACTTCCTAAAAATAGAACCAAGGGGGAGAAGGTAAAGCGCAAATAAAATTGGGGCAAGGATTGAGCCCTGGGGGACCCCATGTGGTAAAGGAGCTGTGGACGACATAAAACTGTCTACTTTTACACAAAAACTCCTGTCGGTTAGGTACGACCGGAACCAGTTGAGGGCGGCGCCCTTAATGCCCACACAGTTCTCAAGACGAGTGATTAAGGTGGCTTATTTGCTTTTAATGTGCAAATATAAAAGTAAACATCCAGTGCAAATCTTAATATTCTGCAATAGTATAAGCATTTCAAAAGTAAAAGTATTGCTTATTTTGCTTTAAAATGTGCAAAAATAAAGATAAACATCCAATTCAAAAAAGTGCAAAACGGAAATATTCTGTAACAACAGTGTAAACATTTCAACAAAAGTAAAAGTATTGCTTATTTGCTAAAAATGTGCAAAAATAAAGATAAACATCCAATACAAAAAAGTGCAAAACGAAATATTCTGTAACAACAGTGTAAACATTTCAACAAAAGTAAAAGTATTGCTTATTTTGCTTAATAACACAACAATGATAGTATGATTAAAGTGAAAGTTAATTGTTGGTTTGTACATAGTATACGTAATTGTTAATGTTGTAAAAGGTATTTGCACAACTAATTAACGTTAGCGTTACTCAGTGGCCTAGTGGTTAGAGTGTCCGCCCTGAGATCGGTAGGTTGTGAGTTCAAACCCCGGCCGAGTCATACCAAAGACTATAAAAATGGGACCCATTACCTCCCTGCTTGGCACTCAGCATCAAGGGTTGGAATTGGGGGTTAAATCACCAAAATGATTCCCGGGCGCGGCCACCGCTGCTGCCCACTGCTCCCCTCACCTCCCAGGGGGTGATCAAGGGTGATGGGTCAAATGCAGAGAATAATCTCGCCACACCTAGTGTGTGTGTGACAATCATTGGTACTTTAACTTTAACTTTAACTTTAAAAGTAAAAGTATTGCTTATTTGCTAAAATGTGCAAAAATAAAGATAAACATCCAATTCAAAAAAGTGCAAAACGGAAATATTCTGTAACAACAGTGTAAACATTTCAACAAAAGTAAAACTTTTGCTTATTTGCTAAAAATGTGCAAAAATAAAGATAAACATCCAATACAAAAAAGTGCAAAACGAAATATTCTGTAACAACAGTGTAAACATTTCAACAAAAGTAAAAGTATTGCTTATTTTGCTTAATAACACAACAATGATAGTATGATTAAAGTGAAAGTTAATTGTTGGTTTGTACATAGTATACGTAATTGTTAATGTTGTAAAAGGTATTTGCACAACTAATTAACGTTAGCGTTAAAGAGGAGCGCGTCTTTGTAAACACTGAACAGGCACGCCAAACGCTCCTCTCAGAGCGAAACGGTGCTTTAGTTTATGAATTTACAACGCAGATACAAATGACACATTCATGTTTTTGTGTAATGATGACAACGTATACTCACGCGGACGATTGACTAGTTGATGGTGATGGCAAGAACGCTGCCGTTGTGCTGCTATGATAGGCCATTTCCGCTCGACGCAGTGTGCATACAACAACATTATTAGCAGAGGTGGGTAGAGTAGCCAGAAATTGTACTCAAGTAAGAGTACTGTTACTTTAGAGATTTATTACTCATGTAAAAGTAAGGAGTAGTCACCCAAATATTTACTTGAGTAAAAGTAAAAAGTGTGAAAAAACTACTCAAGTACTGAGTAACATACACACACATATCATATATATATATATATATATATATATATATATATATATATATATATATATATATATATATATATATATATATATATATAATAACAATGTGTCCAATAATGTGTTGTTGTAGTTTATGAACAACATGATATGATATTTAATAGCTTCCTAATGGAGATGAAACACATCAATGACATCATACAACTGTAAAGAAGTACAAAGATCATGAAAAACAACAAGGAGGAAAGAATAATGAAATGACATTTGATGAGTGGCTTTATTATTATGACTATTTGTACTTATATCTGCTGTAATAAAACACTGATGATGTATTCCATAGTGGAATCACATTATTTTGTCTTAGTGATGATGGACATGACACAACAATAATAATCATCATAATAATAAACTACTTAGTGATGATGGACATGACACAACAATAATAATCATCATCATAATAAACTACTTAGTGATGATGGACACGACGCAACAATAATAGTCATCATAATAATAAACTACTTAGTGATGATGGACATGACACAACAATAATAATCATCATAATAATAAACTACTTAGTGATGATGGACATGACACAACAATAATAATCATCATAATAATAAACTACTTAGTGATGATGGACAGGACACAACAATAATAATCATCATAATAATAAACTACTTAGTGATGATGGACACGACGCAACAATAATAATCATCATAATAATAAACTACTTAGTGATGATGGACATGACACAATAATAATAATCATCATAATAATAAACTACTTAGTGATGATGGACACGACACAGCAACAATAATAATCATAATAAACTACTTAGTGATGATGACAACAATAATCATCATAATAATAAACTACTTAGTGATGATGGACATGACGCAACAATAATAATCATCATAATAATAAACTACTTAGTGATGATGGACATGACGCAACAATAATAATCATCATAATAATAAACTAGTGATGATGGACATTACGCAACAATAATCATCATAATAATAAACTACTTAGTGATGATGGACATGACACAACAATAATAATCATCATAATAATAAACTACTTAGTGATGATGGACACGACGCAATAACAATAATCATCATAATAATAAACTACTCAGTGATGATGGACATGACACAACAATAATAATCATCATAATAATAAACTACTTAGTGATGATGGACATGACGCAACAATAATAATCATAATAATAATAAACTACTTAGTGATGATGGACATGACACAACAATAGTAGTCATCGTAATAATAAACTACTTAGTGATGATGGACATGACACAACAATAATAATCATCATAATAATAAACTACTTAGTGATGATGGACACGACACAACAATAATAATCATCATAATAATAAACTACTTAGTGATGATGGACACGACACAACAACAATAATAATCATAATAAACTACTTAGTGATGATGACAACAATAATAATAATCATAATAAACTTGTGCTTCGTTTTCAAACGCACACAATGACTTTTCATGTGATTGTGTTGTTACTATTGTTGGTTTGCAGATGAATATATTGTGTCAGAGTTGTGTTGTGTTTGAAAGAAACTTGTGTGAGTAGAGTCATGTGTGAAAAGATGTCAACAATTGTATCATTAGAAGTGTAAATTGTCATCTATAACATCAACTTAGCTGATAAACTCACAATGGAAATATCTTCACTTTCATGTTGTGTGCAAGAAGTAGAAGTGAGAAGAAGTCCTACAAACATGTTGTGTAATTGTGATGTAATGTTGTGTTCAATGCAGTGAAAACAAACATGAGCAAAGGTCAACAACACACACGTACACTCAACTTGTTTTTCAACTAGCAACTCTTCTGCTGCCTTGGAAGTACACGTGTGCGTGTGCGTGTGTGCGTGTGTGTGTGTGTGTGTGTGTGTGTGTGTGTGTGTGTGTGTGTGTGTGTGTGTGTGTGAGAAACACTTCTTAATAATAAACTTATTTGTCAACATTGTGTTGATGAAAGCAACATGACCACATTCTGCTAACAACAATCATTGACTTACTGAAACTTTAGTCACCACAACAACAACAAAAACCACAACAACAACAACAACCCATAACAACAACCACCACCACAACAACAACAAAAAACAACCACAATAAAAACCAACCAATAACCAACAACAACCACAACAAAAAACAATAACAACAAAAGCAACAACCACAATAAAAACACAACCAATAACAACAACAACAACAACCATGAGAACAACACTCACAACAAAACACAATGACAACAACCACAACAAAACGACAACAACCACCACCACAACAACAATCACAACACAACAACAACCACCACAACAAAAAACAATAACAATACAAGCAACAACCAAAATAAAAACACAACGAATAACCACCACAACAACAACAAAAACCAACCACAATAAAAACCAACCAATAACCAACAACAACCACAACAAAAAACAATAACAACAAAAGCAACAACCACAATAAAAACACAACCAATAACAACAACAACAACAACCATGAGAACAACACTCACAACAAAACACAATGACAACAACCACAACAAAACGACAACAACCACCACCACAACAACAACCACCACAACAAAAAACAATAACAATACAAGCAACAACCAAAATAAAAACACAACGAATAACCACCACAACAACAACAAAAACCAACCACAATAAAAACCAACCAATAACCAACAACAACCACAACAAAAAACAATAACAACAAAAGCAACAACCACAATAAAAACACAACCAATAACAACAACAACAACCATGAGAACAACACTCACAACAAAACACAATGACAACAACCACAACAAAACGACAACAACCACCACCACAACAACAATCACAACACAACAACAACCACCAGAACAAAAAACAATAACAATACAAGCAACAACCAAAATAAAAACACAACGAATAACCACCACAACAACAACAAAAAACAACCACGATAAAAACCAACCAATAACCAACAACAACCACAACAAAAAACAATAACAACAAAAGCAACAACCACAATAAAAACACAACCAATAACAACAACAACAACAACCATGAGAACAACACTCACAACAAAACACAATGACAACAACCACAACAAAACGACAACAACCACCACCACAACAACAATCACAACACAACAACAACCACCACAACAAAAAACAATAACAATACAAGCAACAACCAAAATAAAAACACAACGAATAACCACCACAACAACAACAAAAAAACAACCACAATAAAAACCAACCAATAACCAACAACAACCACAACAAAAAACAATAACAACAAAAGCAACAACCACAATAAAAACACAACCAATAACAACAACAACAACCATGAGAACAACACTCACAACAAAACACAATGACAACAACCACAACACAACAACAACCACCACAACAAAAAACAATAACAATAAAAGCAACAACCACAATAAAAACACAACCAATAACCACCACAACAAGAACCACAACAAAAACAATAACAACAAAAGCAATAACTACAATAAAAAACAAAACCAATAACAACAACAACAATCACAACAAAACACAACAACCACAATAAAAACAAAAGCAACAACCAAAACCACAAAAACAGCAACAACCAATCACAACCACAAAAACAATAACCACCACCACAACAACAACAACAATCACAACAACAACAAGAAGGTGTGTGTGTTTTCCAGAATGCAGTGACAGGTCTGCTGCCTGCCAGCATAGAGCTGAAAGGTGTGTGTGTGTATGTGTGTGTGTGTGTGTGTGTGTGTGTTCCAGAACGCAGTGACAGGTCTGCTGCCTGCCAGCACAGAGCTGAAAGATGCGTGGGTGAGAGACAATGTTTACAGTGTGATGTCAGTGTGGGCTCTAGGACTGGCTTATCGCAAGAATGCAGACCGGGATGAGGACAAGGCCAAAGCCTACGAACTGGAACAGGTCTCACCTCTTACCTCTTATCTCTGACCTCTCACCTATCACCTATCACCTGTCTGTGGACCTTAGTTTGTCACATGTTGATGGGACTGTATTAACACTGTGATCGGTATTGTGATTAATGTTGTGATTGGTATTGTGATTAATGTTGTGATTAATATTGTGGTTAATATTGTGGTTAATGTTGTGATTAATATTGTGATTAATATTGTGATTAATATTGTGATTAATGTTGTGATTAATATTGTGATTAATGTTGTGATTAATATTGTGATTAATGTTGTGATTAATATTGTGATTAATATTGTGGTTAATGTTGTGATTAATATTGTGATTAATATTGTGGTTAATGTTGTGATTAATATTGTGATTAATATTGTGGTTAATGTTGTGATTAATATTGTGATTAATATTGCGATTGGTATTGTGATTAATATTGTGGTTAATGTTGTGATTAATATTGTGGTTAATGTTGTGATTAATATTGTGGTTAATGTTGTGATTAATATTGTGGTTAATGTTGTGATTAATATTGTGATTAATGTTGTGATTAATATTGTGATTAATATTGTGGTTAATGTTGTGATTAATATTGTGATTAATATTGTGGTTAATGTTGTGATTAATATTGTGATTAATATTGCGATTGGTATTGTGATTAATGTTGTGATTGGTATTGTGATTAATATTGTGGTTAATGTTGTGATTAATATTGTGATTAATATTGTGGTTAATGTTGTGATTAATATTGTGGTTAATGTTGTGATTAATATTGTGATTAATATTGTGGTTAATGTTGTGATTAATATTGTGGTTAATGTTGTGATTAATATTGTGATTAATATTGTGATTAATATTGTGGTTAATGTTGTGATTAATATTGTGATTAATGTTGTGATTAATGTTGTGATTAATATTGTGATTAATATTGTGGTTAATGTTGTGATTAATATTGTGATTAATGTTGTGATTAATATTGTGATTAATATTGTGGTTAATGTTGTGATTAATATTGTGAGTAATTCTGTGGTTAATGTTGTGATTAATGTTGTGATTGGTATTGTGATTAATATTGTGATTAATGTTGTGATGAATGTTGTGTGTTTCAGAGTGTGGTGAAGCTGATGCAAGGACTTCTACGCTGCATGATGAGACAGGTGAGGATGTGCTTCCTAAGTCTCAGACTCTATTTACTATATTCACCATATGTACTGTATGTACTATATTCACCATATGTACTGTATTTACTATATTCACCATATGTACTGTATTCACCATATGTACTATATTAACTGTATTCACCATATGTACTGTACGTACTATATTCACCGTATGTACTGTATGTACTATATTTACTGTATTCACCATATCTACTGTATGTACTATATGTAGTGTATTCACCACATGTAGTGTATTCACCATATGTACTATATGTAGTGTATTCACTATATGTAGTGTATTCACCATATGTAGTGTATTCACATGTACTATATGTAGTGTATTCACCATATGTAGTGTATTCACCATATGTACTATATGTAGTGTATTCACCATATGTACTATATGTAGTGTATTCACCACATGTAGTGTATGCACCATATGTACTATATGTAGTGTACTCACCACATGTAATATATGTAGTGTATTAACCACATGTAGTGTATGTAGTGTATTCACCACATGTAGTGTATGTAGTGTATTCACCACATGTACCGTATGTAGTGTATTCACCACATGTAGTGTATGCACCATATGTACTATATGTAGTGTACTCACCACATGTAATATATGTAGTGTATTCACCACATGTAGTGTATGTAGTGTATTCACCACATGTAGTGTATGTAGTGTATTCACCACATGTACTATATGTAGTATATTCACCACATGCACTATATGTAGTGTATTCACCACATGTACTATATGTAGTATATTCACCACATGCACTATATGTAGTGTATTCACCATATGTACTATATTCACCACATGTACTATATGTAGTATATTCACCACATGTACTATATGTAGTGTATTCACCACATGTACTATATGTAGTATATTCACCACATGTACTATATGTAGTATATTCACCACATGTACTATGTGTAGTGTATTCACCACATGTAGTGTATGTAGTGTATTCACCACATGTACTATATGTAGTATATTCACCACATGTACTATATGTAGTGTATTCACCACATGTACTATATGTAGTATATTCACCACATGTACTATATGTAGTGTATTCACCACATGTACTATATGTAGTGTATTCACCACATGTACTATATGTATTTGGTGGTGTTGAATGTTGGCCTGCAGGTTGCCAAGGTGGAAAAGTTCAAACACACTCAGAGCACAGAAGACTGTTTACATGCCAAATATGACACACCTACCTGTGCTACTGTGGTGGGAGATGACCAGTGGGGTCACCTGCAGGTGGATGCTACCTCCATCTACCTGCTCATGTTGGCACAGATGACCGCCTCAGGTAGGCAGCACACCTTCATACTTTCATCTTTACTTCACTTCTTGTGGCTATATATATATATATATATATATATATATATATATATATATATATATATATATATATGTATTCATGGTTCCTTGATGGACATTTCTGCATGACATGCTGATGAAGATGTTCTCCTGCAGGGCTTCGGATCATCTCAAACTTGGATGAAGTTGCTTTTATCCAGAACTTGGTGTTCTACATCGAGGCTGCGTACAAAGTGGCAGTGAGTGTACTTATCATACATATGTATATAATATATAATGTACTTGATAATGTTCATAAAGCAGAAGAAGAATATTCATCATTGAGAGTGAGAGAACATCTTCTTGGCCTGCAGGATTATGGGATGTGGGAGCGAGGAGACAAAACCAATCAGGGCATCCCAGAACTGAATGGCAGCTCTGTGGGGATCGCCAAGGTAACACACTTTGATTACTTGACTTTTTACTCTTCATAATAACTTATACTGATACTGTACATCACTAACAGGATACAGTAAGTACAATATTATATGTTATAGACACATGATCATATATGTTTACAACAAGAACATGATGATAATAATACATGTTTACAACAAGATGATGATAATAATACATGTTTACAACAAGAACATGATGATAATAATATATTTTTACAACAAGATGATGATAATAATACATGTTTACAACAAGAACATGATGATAATAATACATTTTTACAACAAGAACATGATGATAATAATATATTTTTACAACAAGATGATGATAATAATACATGTTTACAACAAGAACATGATGATGATAATACATTTTTACAACAAGATGATGAAAATAATACATGTTTACAACAAGATGATGATGATAATAATACATGTTTACAACAAGAAGATGATGATAATGTTTACAACAAGAAGAAGATGATAATAATATACATTTACAAGAAGAAGATGATGATGATAATAATAATACAGGTAAAAGCCAGTAAATTAGAATATTTTGAAAAACTTGATTTATTTCAGTAATTGCATTCAAAAGGTGTAACTTGTACATTATATTTATTCATTGCACACAGACTGATGCATTCAAATGTTTATTTCATTTAATTTTGATGATTTGAAGTGGCAACAAATGAAAATCCAAAATTCCGTGTGTCACAAAATTAGAATATTACTTAAGGCTAATACAAAAAAGGGATTTTTAGAAATGTTGGCCAACTGAAAAGTATGAAAATGAAAAATATGAGCATGTACAATACTCAATACTTGGTTGGAGCTCCTTTTGCCTCAATTACTGCGTTAATGCGGCGTGGCATGGAGTCGATGAGTTTCTGGCACTGCTCAGGTGTTATGAGAGCCCAGGTTGCTCTGATAGTGGCCTTCAACTCTTCTGCGTTTTTGGGTCTGGCATTCTGCATCTTCCTTTTCACAATACCCCACAGATTTTCTATGGGGCTAAGGTCAGGGGAGTTGGCGGGCCAATTTAGAACAGAAATACCATGGTCCGTAAACCAGGCACGGGTAGATTTTGCGCTGTGTGCAGGCGCCAAGTCCTGTTGGAACTTGAAATCTCCATCTCCATAGAGCAGGTCAGCAGCAGGAAGCATGAAGTGCTCTAAAACTTGCTGGTAGACGGCTGCGTTGACCCTGGATCTCAGGAAACAGAGTGGACCGACACCAGCAGATGACATGGCACCCCAAACCATCACCCAACCATGCAAATGTTGCATTTCCTTTGGAAATCGAGGTCCCAGAGTCTGGAGGAAGACAGGAGAGGCACAGGATCCACGTTGCCTGAAGTCTAGTGTAAAGTTTCCACCATCAGTGATGGTTTGGGGTGCCATGTCATCTGCTGGTGTCGGTCCACTCTGTTTCCTGAGATCCAGGGTCAACGCAGCCGTCTACCAGCAAGTTTTAGAGCACTTCATGCTTCCTGCTGCTGACCTGCTCTATGGAGATGGAGATTTCAAGTTCCAACAGGACTTGGCGCCTGCACACAGCGCAAAATCTACCCGTGCCTGGTTTACGGACCATGGTATTTCTGTTCTAAATTGGCCCGCCAACTCCCCTGACCTTAGCCCCATAGAAAATCTGTGGGGTATTGTGAAAAGGAAGATGCAGAATGCCAGACCCAAAAACGCAGAAGAGTTGAAGGCCACTATCAGAGCAACCTGGGCTCTCATAACACCTGAGCAGTGCCAGAAACTCATCGACTCCATGCCACGCCGCATTAACGCAGGAATTGAGGCAAAAGGAGCTCCAACCAAGTATTGAGTATTGTACATGCTCATATTTTTCATTTTCATACTTTTCAGTTGGCCAACATTTCTAAAAATCCCTTTTTTGTATTAGCCTTAAGTAATATTCTAATTTTGTGACACACGGAATTTTGGATTTTCATTTGTTGCCACTTCAAATCATCAAAATTAAATGAAATAAACATTTGAATGCATCAGTCTGTGTGCAATGAATAAATATAATGTACAAGTTACACCTTTTGAATGCAATTACTGAAATAAATCAAGTTTTTCAAAATATTCTAATTTACTGGCTTTTACCTGTATATGTTTACAACAAGAGGATGATGATAATAATATGTGTTTACAACAAGAAGAAGATGATAATAATATACATTTACAAGAAGAAGATGATGATAATAATACATGTTTACAACAAGAAGATGAGATGAATATCATAATTGTTTATGATGTATTCTTGCAGGCAGCTCTTGAGGCCATAGATGAGTTGGATCTTTTTGGGGCCCATGGAGGTCCCAAGTCGGTCATCCATGTTCTTCCTGATGAAGTGGAACACTGTCAGGTACTTATACTTGTAATACTTCATATCTTCTGACTGTTCATGGTGATGTTCTTCATGTACTTATACTTATAATACTTCATATCTTCTGACTGTTCATGGTGATGTTCTTCATGTACTTATACTTATAATATTTCATATCTTCTGACTGTTCATGGTGATGTTCTTCATGTACTTATACTTATAATATTTCATATCTTCTGACTGTTCATGGTGATGTTCTTCATGTACTTATACTTGTAATATTTCATATCTTCTGACTGTTCATGGTGATGTTCTTCATGTACTTATACTTATAATATTTCATATCTTCTGACTGTTCATGGTGATGTTCTTCATGTACTTATACTTATAATATTTCATATCTTCTGACTGTTCATGGTGATGTTCTTCATGTACTTATACTTATAATACTTCATATCTTCTGACTGTTCATGGTGATGTTCGTCATGTACTTATACTTATAATATTTCATATCTTCTGACTGTTCATGGTGATGTTCTTCATGTACTTATACTTATAATATTTCATATCTTCTGACTGTTCATGGTGATGTTCTTCATGTACTTATACTTATAATATTTCATATCTTCTGACTGTTCATGGTGATGTTCTTCAGTCCATCCTCAGCTCCATGCTGCCCAGAGCTTCCACCTCCAAGGAGATCGACGCCGGACTTCTCTCCGTCATTTCCTTCCCTGCCTTTGCAGTGGAGGACCCCAACTTAGTGGCCCTCACCAAGTCAGAAATCATCAGCAAATTACAGGTACACTTATTATTATTATTATTATTCTACTGTAACTTCCATCCATCCATCCATTTTCTACCGCTTATTCCCTTGTGGGGTCGCGGGGGGGGGGGCGCTGGAGCCTATCTCAGCTACAATCGGGCGGAAGGCGGGGTACACCCTGGACAAGTCGCCACCTCATCGCAGGGCCAACACAGATAGACAGACAACATTCACACACTAGGGACCATTTAGTGTTGCCAATCAACCTATCCCCAGGTGCATGTCTTTGGAGGTGGGAGGGGCCTATCCTCAGGTGCATGTCTTTGGAGGTGGGAGGGGCCTATCCTCAGGTGCATGTCTTTGGAGGTGGGAGGGGCCTATCCTCAGGTGCATGTCTTTGGAGGTGGGAGGAAGCCGGAGTAGCACCCACGCAGTCACGGGGAGAACATGCAAACTCCACACAAAAAGATCCCGAGGCCGGGATTGAACTCACGACTACTCAGGACCTTCGTATTGTGAGGCAGACGCACTAACCCCTCTTCCACCGTGCTGCCCTCTACAATAACTTATTACATTTAAACTCATTATTATTATTATTCTACTGTAACTTATTACATTTAAACTCATTATTATTATTATTCTACTGTAACTTATTACATTTAAACTCATTATTATTATTATTATTCTACAATAACTTATTACATTTAAACTCATTATTATTATTATTATTATTCTACAATAACTTATTACATTTAAACTCATTATTATTATTATTCTACTGTAACTTATTACATTTAAACTCATTATTATTATTATTATTCTACAATAACTTATTACATTTAAACTCATTATTATTATTATTCTACTGTAACTTATTACATTTAAACTCATTATTATTATTATTCTACTGTAACTTATTACATTTAAACTCATTATTATTATTATTCTACAATAACTTATTACATTTAAACTCATTATTATTATTATTCTACTGTAACCTATTACATTCAAACTCATTATTATTATTATTCTACTGTAACTTATTACATTTAAACTCATTATTATTATTATTCTACAATAACTTATTACATTTAAACTCATTATTATTATTATTCTACTGTAACTTATTACATTTAAACTCATTATTATTATTATTCTACTGTAACTTATTACATTTAAACTCATTATTATTATTATTCTACTGTAACGTATTACATTTAAACTCATTATTATTATTATTCTACTGTAACTTGTTACATTTAAACTCATTATTATTATTATTCTACAATAACTTATTACATTTAAACTCATTATTATTATTATTCTACTGTAACTTATTACATTTAAACTCATTATTATTATTATTCTACTGTAACTTATTACATTTAAACTCATTATTATTATTATTCTACAATAACTTATTACATTTAAACTCATTATTATTATTATTCTACTGTAACTTATTACATTTAAACTCATTATTATTATTATTCTACTGTAACGTATTACATTTTATTCTACAATAACTTATTACATTTAAACTCATTATTATTATTATTCTACTGTAACGTATTACATTTAAACTCATTATTATTATTATTCTACTGTAACTTGTTACATTTAAACTCATTATTATTATTATTCTACAATAACTTATTACATTTAAACTCATTATTATTATTCTACTGTAACTTATTACATTTAAACTCATTATTATTATTATTCTACAATAACTTATTACATTTAAACTCATTATTATTATTATTCTACTGTAACTTATTACATTTAAACTCATTATTATTATTATTCTACTGTAACTTATTACATTTAAACTCATTATTATTATTATTCTACTGTAACGTATTACATTTAAACTCATTATTATTATCATTCTACAATAACTTATTACATTTAAACTCATTATTATTATTATTCTACTGTAACTTATTACATTTAAACTCATTATTATTATTATTCTACAATAACTTATTACATTTAAACTCATTATTATTATTATTCTACTGTAACTTATTACATTTAAACTCATTATTATTATTATTCTACTGTAACTTATTACATTTAAACTCATTATTATTATTATTATTCTACAATAACTTATTACATTTAAACTCATTATTATTATTATTCTACTGTAACTTATTACATTTAAACTCATTATTATTATTATTATTCTACTGTAACGTATTACATTTAAACTCATTATTATTATTATTCTACTGTAACTTATTACATTTAAACTCATTATTATTATTATTCTACTGTAACTTATTACATTTAAACTCATTATTATTATTATTCTACTGTAACTTATTACATTTAAACTCATTATTATTATTATTATTCTACTGTAACTTATTACATTTAAACTCATTATTATTATTATTATTCTACAATAACTTATTACATTTAAACTCATTATTATTATTATTCTACTGTAACTTATTACATTTAAACTCATTATTATTATTATTCTACAATAACTTATTACATTTAAACTCATTATTATTATTATTCTACTGTAACTTATTACATTTAAACTCATTATTATTATTATTCTACTGTAACTTATTACATTTAAACTCATTATTATTATTCTACTGTAACGTATTACATTTAAACTCATTATTATTATTATTCTACTGTAACTTATTACATTTAAACTCATTATTATTATTCTACAGTAACTTATTACATTTAAACTCATTATTATTATTATTATTCCACAATAACTTATTACATTTAAACTCATTATTATTATTATTATTCTACAATAACTTATTACATTTAAACTCATTATTATTATTATTCTACTGTAACTTATTACATTTAAACTCATGATTATTCTTATTCTACTGTAACTTATTACATTTAAACTCATTATTATTATTATTCTACTGTAACTTATTACATTTAAACTCATTATTATTATTATTCTACAATAACTTATTACATTTAAACTCATGATTATTATTATTCTACTGTAACTTATTACATTTAAACTCATTATTATTATTATTCTACTGTAACTTATTACATTTAAACTCATTATTATTATTATTCTACTGTAACTTATTACATTTAAACTCATTATTATTATTATTCTACTGTAACTTATTACATTTAAACTCATTATTATTATTATTATTCTACAATAACTTATTACATTTAAACTCATTATTATTATTATTCTACTGTAACTTATTACATTTAAACTCATTATTATTATTATTCTACAATAACTTATTACATTTAAACTCATTATTAATATTATTCTACTGTAACTTATTACATTTAAACTCATTATTATTATTATTCTACTGTAACTTATTACATTTACAATGATTATCATTTACTCTTCTACTTCTAATTACAGATACACTAATTATAATTATTGCATCACCTCGTTGTGTAATTGTTGCTGACCTGTGACCCTCAGGGCCGTTATGGCTGCTGTCGCTTCATCAGAGATGGATATCGCTGCCCCAAAGAGGTGAGAAGATGTCGTCACATTTAGAAGAGCGCCTCACTGGTGATGTCGTCACATTTAGAAGAGCGCCTCACTGGTGATGTCATCACATTTAGAAGAGCGCCTCACTGGTGATGTCGTCACATTTAGAAGAGCGCCTCACTGGTGATGTCGTCACATTTAGAAGAGCGCCTCACTGGTGATGTCGTCACATTTAGAAGAGCACCTCACTGGTGATGTCATCACATTTAGAAGAGCGCCTCACTGGTGATGTCGTCACATTTAGAAGAGCGCCTCACTGGTGATGTCGTCACATTTAGAAGAGCGCCTCACTGGTGATGTCGTCACATTTAGAAGAGCGCCTCACTGGTGATGTCGTCACATTTAGAAGAGCGCCTCACTGGCGATGTCGTCACATTTAGAAGAGCGCCTCACTGGTGATGTCATCACATTTAGAAGAGGGCCTCACTGGTGATGTCATCACATTTAGAAGAGCGCCTCACTGGTGATGTCGTCACATTTAGAAGAGCGCCTCACTGGTGATGTCATCACATTTAGAGGAGCGCCTCACTGGTGATGTCATCACATTTAGAAGAGGGCCTCACTGGTGATGTCATCACATTTAGAAGAGCGCCTCACTGGTGATGTCATCACATTTAGAAGAGCGCCTCACTGGTGATGTCGTCACATTTAGAAGAGCGCCTCACTGGTGATGTTGTCACATTTAGAAGAGCGCCTCACTGGTGATGTCATCACATTTAGAAGAGCGCCTCACTGGTGATGTCGTCACATTTAGAAGAGCGCCTCACTGGTGATGTCATCACATTTAGAAGAGGGCCTCACTGGTGATGTCATCACATTTAGAAGAGCGCCTCACTGGTGATGTCGTCACATTTAGAAGAGCGCCTCACTGGTGATGTCGTCACATTTAGAAGAGCGCCTCACTGGTGATGTCGTCACATTTAGAAGAGCGCCTCACTGGTGATGTCATCACATTTAGAAGAGCGCCTCACTGGTGATGTCATCACATTTAGAAGAGCGCCTCACTGGTGATGTCATGACATTTCAGGATCCATCACGTCTACATTATGATCCTGCTGAGCTCAAACTCTTTGAGAACATTGAGTGTGAGTGGCCCGTCTTCTGGACTTACCTGCTTCTTGATGGCATCTTCACAGGAGATGAAGAGCAGGTGACACACACACGCACACACACACACACCATTGGCTGCAGATGTTGTACTTGACTAATGTGTTGTGTTCAGGTGCAGGAATATCGAGAAGCGCTGGAGGCCATTTTGATCCGAGGAGAAAATGGCCTGAAATTAGTGCCTGAACTTTATGCAGTACCGAGTGAAAAGGTCTTTTCTTCTCTTTACACTCAAATATGTTCTATTGTTGATATGATTTATTGTTAATAGTTCCTATGATTTCATGTTGAAATATGTTTATATGTTTTATTGTTAATAGTTGCTTCAATAAGGATCATGTATGTCATCTTCAGTTGGACTAAACAAATCCTAAATCCTTCTTCAAATCTGTTGTTTGCAGTAGTATTGAAGTAGTATTGCAGTAGTATTGCAGTACTACTGCAGTAGTATTGCAGTAGTACTGCAGTAGTATTGCAGTAGTATTGCAGTAGTATTGCAGTAGTATTACAGTAGTATTGCAATGGTATTGCAGTAGTATTGCAGTAGTATTGCAGTAGTATTACAGTAGTATTGCAATAGTATTGCAGTAGTATTGCAGTAGTATTGAAGTAGTATTGCAGTAGTATTGCAGTACTACTGCAGTAGTATTGCAGTAGTACTGCAGTAGTATTGAAGTAGTATTGCAGTAGTATTGCAGTAGTATTGAAGTAGTATTGAAATAGTATTGCAGTAGTATTGCAGTAGTATTACAGTAGTATTGCAGTAGTATTGCAGTAGTATTGCAATAGTATTAAAGTAGTATTGCAGTAGTATTGAAGTAGTATTGCAGTAGTATTACTGTAGTATTGCAATAGTATTGAAGTAGTATTGCAGTAGTATTGAAGTAGTATTGCAGTAGTATTGCAGCACTACTGCAGTAGTATTGCAGTAGTACTGCAGTAGTATTGCAGTAGTATTGAAGTAGTATTGAAGTAGTATTGCAGTAGTATTACAGTAGTATTGCAATAGTATTGCAGTAGTATTGCAGTAGTATTGAAGTAGTATTGCAGTAATATTACAGTAGTATTGCAATAGTATTAAAGTAGTATTGCAGTAGTATTGCAATAGTATTAAAGTAGTATTGCAGTAGTATTGAAGTAGTATTGCAGTAGTATTGCAGTAGTATTACTGTAGTATTGCAATAGTATTGAAGTAGTATTGCAGTAGTATTGCAGTAGTATTGCAGTACTACTGCAGTAGTATTGCAGTAGTATTGAAGTAGTATTGCAGTAGTATTACAGTAGTATTGCAATAGTATTGCAGTAGTATTGCAGTAGTATTGCAATAGTATTGAAGTAGTATTGCAGTAGTATTGCAGTAGTATTGAAGTAGTATTGCAGTAGTATTGCAGTACTACTGCAGTAGTATTGCAGTAGTATTGCAGTAATATTGCAGTAGTATTGAAGTAGTATTGCAGTAGTATTGAAGTAGTATTGCAGTAGTATTGCAGTAGTATTGCAGTACTACTGCAGTAGTATTGCAGTAGTATTGCAGTAGTATTGCAGTAGTATTGAAGTAGTATTGCAGTAGTATTGCAGTAGTATTGCAGTAGTATTGCAGTAAATAGATGAAATCCATGTTCCACTGCATGCAATGTATCATACTATATAGATCTAATCCATCATTATTATGTTACTTATTAATGTCTCATGTATTCATCTCTCATGTTGTGATGATCACAATCTATTAGTTTCTCTTCTGTATGATTTATAACTTCTTATCATTCACTCCTACTGTTGAATGACACTAGTCCACATCACATGTTGATCATCATTTATTATCTACTGATTATGTTCACAATCATTATATACATATATATATATATATATGTATATATATATATGTATACTGTATATATATATATATATATATATATATATATATATATATATATATATATATATATATATATATATATATATATATGTGTGTATATATATATATTGTGTGTGAGGTGGAGGAGGAGTACTCACATGCAGTAAGTATATATTGTGTGTGAGGTGGAGGAGGAGTACTCACATACAGTATATATTGTGTCAGGTGGAGGAGGAGTACTCACATGCAGTAAGTATATATATTGTGTGTCAGGTGGAGGAGGAGTACTCTCAGCCCCACACAGTGGACAGAGTGGCAGGAGGTCAAATTCCTCACATGTGGGGACAATCTCTCTACATCCTCGCCTGTCTTCTTGCTGAGGTACCCTGCTCACACACACACACACACACACACACACACACACACACACACACACACACACACACACACACACACACACACACACACACACACACACACACACACACACACACACACACACACACACACACACAGACACACACACACACAGGTAGACCAAAGGTGTGTGTGTGTGTTGTCAGGGCTTCCTGGCACCAGGTGAGATGGATCCTCTGAACCGACGCTTCTCTACGTGTCTGAAGCCAGATGTTGTGGTCCAAGGTAGTCATTTGTGTGTGATGAAGCCTTATGTCAACATGTGTTGCCATGGCGATGACACAAACATGTGTTGCTGTCAGTGTGCGTGTTAGCAGAGTGTGAGAAGATCCAAAAGGTTCTGAGGGATCACGGCGTGAAGGTGCAGATGTTGTGTGATGTCCATCCTATCAGAGTCTTACCTGCACGCATCCTCAGTCACGTCTACGTCAGACTAGGTACGTTTATCACCATGAAGGTACATCTACCTGTTAATCACACACTAGCTACATCTACCTGTTAATCACAGACTAGCTACATCTACCTGTTAATCACAGACTAGGTACATCTACCTGTTAATCACTCACTAGGTACATCTACCTGTTAATCACTCACTAGGTACATCTACCTGTTAATCACTATAAATGTACGTCTACCTGTTAATCACAGACTATGTACATCTACCTGTTAATCACCATAAAGGTACATCTACCTGTTAATCACAGACTAGGTACATCTACCTGTTAATCACCATGAAGGTACATCTACCTGTTAATCACAGACTAGCTACATCTACCTGTTAATCACAGACTAGCTACATCTACCTGTTAATCACAGACTAGGTACATCTACCTGTTAATCACTATAAATGTACGTCTACCTGTTAATCACAGACTAGGTACATCTACCTGTTAATCACCATAAAGGTACATCTACCTGTTAATCACAGACTAGGTACATCTACCTGTTAATCACCATAAAGGTACATCTACCTGTTAATCACAGACTAGGTACATCTACCTGTTAATCACCATAAAGGTACATCTACCTGTTAATCACCATAAAGGTACATCTACCTGTTAATCACCATAAAGGTACATCTACCTGTTAATCACAGACTAGGTACATCTACCTGTTAATCAACATAAAGGTAGGTCTTCATCTACCTGTTAATCAACATAAAGGTACGTCTACCTGTTAATCACAGACTAGCTACATCTACCTGTTAATCACCATAAAGGTACATCTACCTGTTAATCACCATAAAGGTACGTCTACCTGTTAATCACAGACTAGGTACATCTACCTGTTAATCACCATAAAGGTACATCTACCTGTTAATCACCATAAAGGTACATCTACCTGTTAATCACCATAAAGGTACGTCTACCTGTTAATCACAGACTAGGTACATCTACCTGTTAATCACCATAAAGGTACATCTACCTGTTAATCACCATAAAGGTACATCTACCTGTTAATCACAGACTAGGTACATCTACCTGTTAATCACCATAAAGGTACATCTACCTGTTAATCACAGACTAGGTACATCTACCTGTTAATCACCATAAAGGTACATCTACCTGTTAATCACCATAAAGGTACATCTACCTGTTAATCACCATAAAGGTACATCTACCTGTTAATCACAGACTAGGTACATCTACCTGTTAATCAACATAAAGGTAGGTCTTCATCTACCTGTTAATCAACATAAAGGTACGTCTACCTGTTAATCACAGACTAGCTACATCTACCTGTTAATCACCATAAAGGTACATCTACCTGTTAATCACCATAAAGGTACGTCTACCTGTTAATCACAGACTAGGTACATCTACCTGTTAATCACCATAAAGGTACATCTACCTGTTAATCACCATAAAGGTACATCTACCTGTTAATCACCATAAAGGTACGTCTACCTGTTAATCACAGACTAGGTACATCTACCTGTTAATCACCATAAAGGTACATCTACCTGTTAATCACCATAAAGGTACGGCTACCTGTTAATCACAGACTAGGTACATCTACCTGTTAATCACCATAAAGGTACATCTACCTGTTAATCACCATAAAGGTACGTCTACCTGTTAATCACAGACTAGGTACATCTACCTGTTAATCACCATGAAGGTACGTCTACCTGTTAATCACAGACTAGGTACATCTACCTGTTAATCACCATAAAGGTACATCTACCTGTTAATCACAGACTAGGTACATCTACCTGTTAATCACCATAAAGGTACATCTACCTGTTAATCACCATAAAGGTACATCTACCTGTTAATCACCATAAAGGTACATCTACCTGTTAATCACAGACTAGGTACATCTACCTGTTAATCAACATAAAGGTAGGTCTTCATCTACCTGTTAATCAACATAAAGGTACGTCTACCTGTTAATCACAGACTAGCTACATCTACCTGTTAATCACCATAAAGGTACATCTACCTGTTAATCACCATAAAGGTACGTCTACCTGTTAATCACAGACTAGGTACATCTACCTGTTAATCACCATAAAGGTACATCTACCTGTTAATCACCATAAAGGTACATCTACCTGTTAATCACCATAAAGGTACGTCTACCTGTTAATCACAGACTAGGTACATCTACCTGTTAATCACCATAAAGGTACATCTACCTGTTAATCACCATAAAGGTACATCTACCTGTTAATCACAGACTAGGTACATCTACCTGTTAATCACCATAAAGGTACATCTACCTGTTAATCACAGACTAGGTACATCTACCTGTTAATCACCATAAAGGTACATCTACCTGTTAATCACCATAAAGGTACATCTACCTGTTAATCACCATAAAGGTACGTCTACCTGTTAATCACAGACTAGGTACATCTACCTGTTAATCACCATAAAGGTACATCTACCTGTTAATCACCATAAAGGTACATCTACCTGTTAATCACAGACTAGGTACATCTACCTGTTAATCACCATAAAGGTACATCTACCTGTTAATCACAGACTAGGTACATCTACCTGTTAATCACCATAAAGGTACATCTACCTGTTAATCACCATAAAGGTACATCTACCTGTTAATCACCATAAAGGTACATCTACCTGTTAATCACAGACTAGGTACATCTACCTGTTAATCAACATAAAGGTAGGTCTTCATCTACCTGTTAATCAACATAAAGGTACGTCTACCTGTTAATCACAGACTAGCTACATCTACCTGTTAATCACCATAAAGGTACATCTACCTGTTAATCACCATAAAGGTACGTCTACCTGTTAATCACAGACTAGGTACATCTACCTGTTAATCACCATAAAGGTACATCTACCTGTTAATCACCATAAAGGTACATCTACCTGTTAATCACCATAAAGGTACGTCTACCTGTTAATCACAGACTAGGTACATCTACCTGTTAATCACCATAAAGGTACATCTACCTGTTAATCACCATAAAGGTACGGCTACCTGTTAATCACAGACTAGGTACATCTACCTGTTAATCACCATAAAGGTACATCTACCTGTTAATCACCATAAAGGTACGTCTACCTGTTAATCACAGACTAGGTACATCTACCTGTTAATCACCATGAAGGTACGTCTACCTGTTAATCACAGACTAGGTACATCTACCTGTTAATCACCATAAAGGTACATCTACCTGTTAATCACCATAAAGGTACGTCTACCTGTTAATCACAGACTAGGTACATCTACCTGTTAATCACCATAAAGGTACATCTACCTGTTAATCACCATAAAGGTACGTCTACCTGTTAATCACAGACTAGGTACATCTACCTGTTAATCACCATAAAGGTACATCTACCTGTTAATCACCATAAAGGTAGGTCTTCATCTACCTGTTAATCACCATAAAGGTAGGTCTTCATCTACCTGTTAATCACAGACTAGGTACATCTACCTGTTAATCACCATAAAGGTAGGTCTTCATCTACCTGTTAATCACCATAAAGGTAGGTCTTCATCTACCTGTTAATCACAGACTAGGTACATCTACCTGTTAATCAACATAAAGGTAGGTCTTCATCTACCTGTTAATCACCATAAAGGTAGGTCTTCATCTACCTGTTAATCACAGACTAGGTACATCTACCTGTTAATCACCATAAAGGTAGGTCTTCATCTACCTGTTAATCAACATAAAGGTAGGTCTTCATCTACCTGTTAATCAACATAAAGGTATGTCTGAGAGGAATGAATAATAATAAATAATCATAAAGGTACGATGATAACTTGTTAACTTATTGATGATGATCATTTGTTACAGTTGATAACTTGTTGTTGTTGTTGATGACTTATTGTGTTAATGTTGTTGTTGTGTTGATGATGTTGCATTGATGTTGTTGTGTTGATGATGTTGTTGTGTTAATGTTGTGGTTGTGTTGATGATGTTGTTGCGTTGATGTTGTTGTGCGGACGTTGTTGTGTTGATGATGTTGTTGTATTAAAGTTGTTGTTGTGTTGATGATGTTGTTGTATTAATGTTGTTGTTGTGTTGATGTTGTTGTTGTTGTGTTGATGATGTTGTATTAATGTTGTTGTTGTGTCGATGTCGTTGTTGTGTTGATGATGTTGTATTAATGTTGTTGTTGTGTTGATGTTGTTGTTGCGTTGATGTTGTTGTTGTGTTGATGATGTTGTTGTATTAATGTTGTTGTTGTGTCGATGTTGTTGTTGTGTTGATGATGTTGTATTAATGTTGTTGTTGTGTTGATGTTGTTGCGTTGATGTTGTTGTTGTGTTGATGATGTTGTAGTGTTAATGTTGTGTTGATGATGTTGTTGTGTTGATGATGTTGTTGTGTTGATGATGTTATTGTGTTGATGTTGTTGTGTTGATGATGTTGTGTGGATGTTGTTGCATTGATGTTGTTGTTGTTGTGTTGATGTTGTTGTGTTGATGATGTTGTGTTGATGATGTTATTGTGTTGATGTTGTTGTTGTGTTGATGGTGTTGTTGTGTTGATGTTGTTGCGTTGATGTTGTTGTGTTGATGATGTTGTTGTGTTAATGTTGTTGCATTGATGCTGTTGTTGTGTTGATGATGTTGTTGTGTGGATGATGTTGTTGTGTTAATGTTGTGTTGATGATGTTGTTGTGTTGATGATGTTATTGTGTTGATGTTGTGTTGATGATGTTGTTGTGTGGATGTTGTTGCGTTGATGTTGTTGTGTTGATGATGTTGTTGTGTTGATGATGCTGTGTTGATGTTATTGTGTTGATGTTGTTGTTGTGTTGATGGTGTTGTTGTGTTGATGTTGTTGCGTTGATGTTGTTGTTGTGTTGATGATATTGTTGTGTTAATGTTGTTGCAATGATGCTGTTGTTGTGTTGATGATGTTGTTGTGTGGATGATGTTGTTGTGTTAATGTTGTGTTGATGATGTTGTTGTGTTGATGATGTTATTGTGTTGATGTTGTGTTGATGATGTTGTTGTGTGGATGTTGTTGCGTTGATGTTGTTGTGTTGATGATGTTGTTGTGTTGATGATGCTGTGTTGATGTTATTGTGTTGATGTTGTTGTTGTGTTGATGGTGTTGTTGTGTTGATGTTGTTGCGTTGATGTTGTTGTTGTGTTGATGATATTGTTGTGTTAATGTTGTTGCAATGATGCTGTTGTTGTGTTGATGATGTTGTTGTGTTGATGATGTTGTTGTGTGGATGATGTTGTTGTGTTGATGATGTTGTTGTGTGGATGATGTTGTTGTGTGGATGATGTTGTGTGGATGATGTTGTTGTGTGGATGATGTTGTTGTGCTGATGATGTTGTTGTGTTGATGATGTTGTTGTGTTGATGTTGTGTGGATGATGTTGTTGTGTGGATGATGTTGTTGTGTTGATGATGTTGTTGTGTGGCTGTTGCAGGAAGCTGCAAGAAGCTGAATCTAAGTGGGAGGCCCTACAGACATATTGGAGTTTTGGGAACATCAAAGTTTTATGAGATGAGAAAACGTTCTTACATGTTCACTCCTCAGGTAGGATCATCTCCTTCAATAACTATCTCATTTATTAAATACAACATCAAGAAATTAAGTATGTGATGTATAAATTAAATATATATAAAAAATATTAAAAAAAATATATAATATGTAAATTAAATAAAGTATGTAATGTATGAATAAAATATAATATATAAATTAAATAAAGTATATGATGTATAAATTAAATATATTATATAATATATAAATTAAATAAAGTATGTGATGTATAAATCAAATATATTATGTAATATATAAATTAAATAAAGTATGTGATGTATACATTAAATATATAATATATACATAAAGTATGTGATGTGTAAATTAAACATATTATGTAATATATAAATTAAAGTATATGATGTACAAATGAAACATAATACATAACATATAAATTAAATAATGTATGTGATGTAAAAATTCAATATGTATAAATTAAAAAAGTATGTGATGTATAAATTAAATATATTATAAAACATATAAATTAAATAAAGTATATGATGTATGAATTAAATATATTATATATAAATTAAATAAAGTATGTGATGTATAAATCAAATAAAGTATGTGATTTATAAATTAAATAGATAATATATACATTAAATAAAGTATATGATGTATGTATTAAATAAAGTATGTGATGTATAAATCAAATATATTATGTAATATATAAATTAAATAAAGTATGTGATGTATAAATCAAATATATTATGTAATATATAAATTAAATAAAGTATGTGATGTATAAATCAAATATATTATGTAATATATAAATTAAATAAAGTATGTGATGTATAAGTTAAATAGATAATATATACATTAAATCAAGTATGTGATGTATAAATTAAATATATTATATAAATCAAGTATGTGATGTATAAATTAAATATATTATATAAATCAAGTATGTGATGTATAAATTAAATATATTATATAAATCAAGTATGTGATGTATAAATTAAATATATTATATAAATCAAGTATGTGATGTATAAATTAAATGTATTATATAAATCAAGTATGTGATGTATAAATTAAAAATATTATATAAATCAAGTATGTGATGTATAAATTAAATATATTATATAAATCAAGTATGTGATGTATAAATTAAATATATTATATAAATCAAGTATGTGATGTATAAATTAAATATATTATATAAATCAAGTATGTGATGTATAAATTAAATATATTATATAAATCAAGTATGTGATGTATAAATTAAATGTATTATATAAATCAAGTATGTGATGTATAAATTAAATATATTATATAAATCAAGTATGTGATGTATAAATTAAATATATTATATAAATCAAGTATGTGATGTATAAATTAAATATATTATATAAATCAAGTATGTGATGTATAAATTAAATATATTATATAAATCAAGTATGTGATGTATAAATTAAATATATTATATAAATCAAGTATGGGATGTATAAATTAAATGTATTATATAAATCAAGTATGTGATGTATAAATTAAATATATTATATAAATCAAGTATGTGATGTATAAATTAAATATATTATATAAATCAAGTATGTGATGTATAAATTAAATATATTATATAAATCAAGTATGTGATGTATAAATTAAATATATTATATAAATCAAGTATGTGATGTATAAATTAAATATATTATATAAATCAAGTATGTGATGTATAAATTAAATGTATTATATAAATCAAGTATGTGATGTATAAATTAAATATATTATATAAATCAAGTATGTGATGTATAAATTAAATATATTATATAAATCAAGTATGTGATGTATAAATCAAATATATTATATAAATCAAGTATGTGATGTATAAATTAAATGTATTATATAAATCAAGTATGTGATGTATAAATTAAATATATTATATAAATCAAGTATGTGATGTATAAATTAAATATATTATATAAATCAAGTATGTGATGTATAAATTAAATATATTATATAAATCAAGTATGTGATGTATAAATTAAATATATTATATAAATCAAGTATGTGATGTATAAATTAAATATATTATATAAATCAAGTATGTGATGTATAAAAAAGTTATCAATCTTTTCTGTCACATGAAGTTTCTGGACCAGCATCATTTCTACTTGGCTCTGGACAACATGATGATTGTGGACATGTTGAGGACTGAAGTCTCTTATTTGTCTTCCTGCTGGAGGATGACTGGTCGACCCACGCTTACCTTCCCTATCACCCGCAGCATGCTGGGTAATAAATATCACTTCTTACCTTCCCTATCACCCGCAGCATGCTGGGTAATAAATATCACTTCTTACCTTCCCTATCACCCGCAGCATGCTGGGTAATAAATATCACTTCTTACCTTCCCTATCACCCGCAGCATGCTGGGTAATAAATAGCACTTCTTACATTCCCTATCACCCGCAGCATGCTGGGTAATAAATATCACTTCTTACCTTCCCTATCACCCGCAGCATGCTGGGTAATACATATCACTTCTTACCTTCCCTATCACCCGCAGCATGCTGGGTAATAAATATCACTTCTTACCTTTATATATTTTAATCATCTTTTTTCCAGTGGAAGACGGTGATGCAATCGATCCTTGTATCCTAGCAACACTCAGCAAGCTGCAGGATGGATACTTTGCTGGAGCAAGGTGATGATTATTGATTATAACTTGTTGTTATTTATTATAACTTGTTATTGATTATAACTTGTTATTGATTATAACTTGTTGTTATTGATTATAACTTGTTGTTATTGATTATAACTTGTTATTATTGATTATAACTTGTTATTATTGATTATAACTTGTTGTTATTGATTATAACTTGTTGTTATTGATTATAACTTGTTGTTATTGACTATAACTTGTTGTTATTGATTATAGCTTGTTGTTATTGATTATAACTTGTTATTGATTATAACTTATTATTGATTTTAACTTGTTATTGATTATAACTTGTTATTATTGATTATAACGTTATTATTGACTATAACTTGTTGATATTGATTATAACTTGTTGTTATTGATTATAACTTGTTATTATTGATTATAACTTGTTGTTATTGATTATAACTTGTTGTTATTGATTATAACTTGCTATTATTGATTATAACTTGTTGTTATTGATTATAACTTGTTATTATTGATTATAACTTGTTATTATTGATTATAACTTGTTATTGATTATAACTTGTTGTTATTGATTATAACTTGTTGTTATTGATTATAACTTGTTGTTATTGATTATAACTTGTTATTATTGATTATAACTTGTTATTATTGATTATAACTTGTTATTGATTTTAACTTGTTGTTATTGATTATAACTTGTTGTTATTGATTATAACTTGTTATTGATTATAACTTGTTGTTATTGATTATAACTTGTTATTATTGATTATAACTTGTTATTATTGATTATAACGTTATTATTGACTATAACTTGTTGATATTGATTATAACTTGTTGTTATTGATTAAAACTTGTTATTATTGATTATAACGTTATTATTGACTATAACTTGTTGATATTGATTATAACTTGTTATTATTGATTATAACTTGTTGTTATTGATTATAACTTGTTGTTATTGATTATAACTTGTTATTATTGATTATAACTTGTTGATATTGATTATAACTTGTTATTATTGATTATAACGTTATTATTGACTATAACTTGTTGATATTGATTATAACTTATTATTGATTCTAGCGTGTTATTATTGACTATAACTTGTTATTGATTGGAACTTGTAATTATTGACTATAACTTGTTGTTATTGATTATAACTTGTTATTATTGATTATAACATGTTATTATTGACTATAACTTGTTGTTATTGATTGGAACTTATTATTATTGATTATAACTTGTTGTTATTGATTATAACTTGTTATTATTGATTATAACATTATTATTGACTATAACTTGTTGATATTGATTATAACTTATTATTGATTCTAACGTGTTATTATTGACTATAACTTGTTGTTATTGATTGGAACTTATTATTATTGACTAACTTGTTGTTATTGATTAGAACTTGTTATTATTGACTACATCTTGTGTTATTGATTATATATATTTACTATATCTTGTTATTGATGAGAACTTGTTATTGTTTAATGCTTAATGTTTTTTTTACAAGTTATTATTAATAAGTTGTTATTGATAATGATGGATTACTGAAGTTATTATGCTGGAGCAAGGTGTCCCACATGGGGGGCATCCTTCTAATTGTTCCATCACACTCCCTCCTTCATCACGGCTAATTGGTTTCAGGCCTGAACGTAGGATCAATATCATTGATAAGTGTAATGTTTCACTAAAAACAGTTTACAACCCTATTTAAAAAAACAACTAGTCCTCCAAACATGAAATACGATCCATATATTCACCTTTATAATATAGTAGCCTTCTACTCACTGCTAGGGTTGTCACCCGGCCACTACAACACCACCAAATACTGCAACACCTCCTGGGTCATTCCTGGGCTTCCATGTGCTGAAACCACGACCGTAAATTGTTCCATCTAAACTTGACAGTCGCAGCTACGGCCATTAGCCACGCTGTTAGCATTCTGTGTTGTTAGCATCCATCCATCCATTATTCTAGCGGTAGAAAGTGGATGGATGGACAAAGGAATTGAACACCTAATTGAGGTTCAAAAGTGCAGAATATGTTGTAAGAATGTGAGCAGTGAATGAATGTGAAATATTGAAGATGAATTTTTTAGGGTGGAGATGTCACAGCTGTGTGACCTCCAAACGACCTCCTTTCACACGCGCCTCAGCTTCCTGGATGAAGAAAGTGAGGACATCGTACTGGACCAAGAAGAAGAGAAAGATTATGGAGAAGAATATTGTCTGTGCCAGCCTTCAGGTAGGAAGTATGAATGTTACATGTTGTATTGTGAAGGAGTTATGAATGTTACATGTTGTATGGTGAAGGAGTTATGAATGTTACATGTTGTATTGTGAAGGAGTTATGAATGTTACATGTTGTATGGTGAAGGAGTTATGAATGTTACATGTTGTATGGTGAAGGAGTTATGAATGTTACATGTTGTATGGTGAAGGAGTTATGAATGTTACATGTTGTATTGTGAAGGAGTTATGAATGTTACATGTTGTATGGTGAAGGAGTTATGAATGTTACATGTTGTATTGCGAAGGAGTTATGAATGTTACATGTTGTATGGTGAAGGAGTTATGAATGTCACATGTTGTATGGTGAAGGAGTTATGAATGTTACATGTTGTATGGTGAAGGAGTTATGAATGTTACATGTTGTATGGTGAAGGAGTTATGAATGTTACATGTTGTATGGTGAAGGAGTTATGAATGTTACATGTTGTATTGTGAAGGAGTTATGAATGTTACATGTTGTATGGTGAAGGAGTTATGAATGTTACATGTTGTATGGTGAAGGAGTTATGAATGTTACATGTTGTATGGTGAAGGAGTTATGAATGTTACATGTTGTATTGTGAAGGAGTTATGAATGTTACATGTTGTATGGTGAAGGAGTTATGAATGTTACATGTTGTATTGTGAAGGAGTTATGAATGTTACATGTTGTATTGTGAAGGAGTTATGAATGTTACATGTTGTATGGTGAAGGAGTTATGAATGTTACATGTTGTATGGTGAAGGAGTTATGAATGTTACATGTTGTATGGTGAAGGAGTTATGAATGTTACATGTTGTATTGTGAAGGAGTTATGAATGTTACATGTTGTATGGTGAAGGAGTTATGAATGTTACATGTTGTATTGTGAAGGAGTTATGAATGTTACATGTTGTATTGTGAAGGAGTTATGAATGTTACATGTTGTATGGTGAAGGAGTTATGAATGTTACATGTTGTATGGTGAAGGAGTTATGAATGTTACATGTTGTATGGTGAAGGAGTTATGAATGTTACATGTTGTATTGTGAAGGAGTTATGAATGTTACATGTTGTATGGTGAAGGAGTTATGAATGTTACATGTTGTATGGTGAAGGAGTTAAGAATGTTACATGTTGTATTGTGAAGGAGTTATGAATGTTACATGTTGTATTGTGAAGGAGTTATGAATGTTACATGTTGTATGGTGAAGGAGTTATGAATGTTACATGTTGTATGGTGAAGGAGTTATGAATGTTACATGTTGTATGGTGAAGGAGTTATGAATGTTACATGTTGTATTGTGAAGGAGTTATGAATGTTACATGTTGTATGGTGAAGTTATGAATGTTACATGTTGTATGGTGAAGGAGTTATGAATGTTACATGTTGTATTGTGAAGGAGTTATGAATGTTACATGTTGTATTGTGAAGGAGTTATGAATGTTACAAAGTGAATAAATGAGTTATGAATGTTACAGGTGAATAAATGAGTTATGAATGTTACACAGTGAATAAATGAGTTATGAATGTTACACAGTGAATAAATGAGTTATGAATGTTTCACAGTGAATAAATGAGTTATGAATGTTACACAGTGAATAAATGAGTTATGAATGTTACAGGTGAATAAATGAGTAATGAATATTACACGGTGAATAAATGAGTTATGAATGTTACACAGTGAATAAATGAGTTATGAATGTTACACAGTGAATAAATGAGTTATGAATGTTACAGGTGAATAAATGAGTTATGAATGTTACACAGTGAATAAATGAGTTATGAATGTTACAGGTGAATAAATGAGTAATGAATATTACACGGTGAATAAATGAGTTATGAATGTTACAAAGTGAATAAATGAGTTATGAATGTTACAAAGTGAATAAATGAGTTATGAATGCTACAAAGTGAATAAATGAGTTATGAATGTTACAAAGTGAATAAATGAGTTATGAATGTTACATGGTGAATAAATGAGTTATGAATGTTACAGGTGAATAAATGAGTTATGAATGTTACACAGTGAATAAATGAGTTATGAATATGTTGTGTGTGGTTGTAGACTCCTCCTCCTCCTCCTCGTCCTCCAAGGACGTGTTTGATGAGTACTTGACTCAGTTGCTCCACATCACTGCCAGCACATGTCATCTTCCTCCCATCCAGAGGGGGCAGCAGCACGTCTTCAGTGCTCAACACACAACCAGAGACATCCTGTCCTTCATGGCACAGGTTCAGGGTCTGCACATGCCCAGTATGTCCACACACACACACACACACACACACACACACACACACACACACACACACACACACACACACACACACACACACACACACACACACACACACACACACACACACACACACACACACACACACACACACACACACACACACACACACAGTAGTGTGTTGTATTCCAAAGTAAAAGTGTTGCATAAGTGTATAATTATTAATGACCAAATATCATTTAGTATTATGATGTGTTGAAATATGATGTATTTTATGAGATCATATTACTATTTTTCAGAGTCGTCCATGTTTCTTCCTGTCACTCCGCTCATGAGCAAACATCGCAAGTCTCTCAACCTTCTACCTCTCCCTCACAACCTTCATGCTGCTGCCAGGACACACAAAGTATTACACTTCCTCTTCTTCTTCTTCTTCTTCTTCACCTTCACCTTCACCTTGACATCTCCCACTTCCTGTGTGAATGTTCTCTTTCATGTGGGAATGTTCTCTTTACATGTTCTGTTTCATGTGGGAATGTTCTGTTTACATGTGTGAATGTTCTCTTTACATGTTCTAATTCATGTGTGAATGTTCTCTTTACATGTGTGAATGTTCTCTTTACATGTGTGAATGTTCTGTTTACATGTTCTGTTTCATGTGTGAATGTTCTGTTTCATGTGTGAATGTTCTGTTTACATGTTCTGTTTCATGTGTGAATGTTCTGTTTCATGTGTGAATGTTCTGTTTCATGTGTGAATGTTCTGTTTCATGTGGGAATGTTCTCTGTACATGTTCTGTAACGTGGGAATATTCTGTTTCATGTGTGAATGTTCTCTTTACATGTGTGAATGTTCTCTTTACATGTTCTGTTTCATGTGTGAATGTTCTGTTTCATGTGTGAATGTTCTCTTTACATGTTCTGTTTCATGTGTGAATGTTCTGTTTCATGTGGGAATGTTCTGTTTACATGTTCTGTTTCATGTGTGAATGTTCTGTTTCATGTGGGAATGTTCTCTGTACATGTTCTGTAACGTGGGAATATTCTGTTTCATGTGTGAATGTTCTCTTTACATGTGTGAATGTTCTCTTTACATGTTCTGTTTCATGTGTGAATGTTCTGTTTCATGTGTGAATGTTCTCTTTACATGTTCTGTTTCATGTGTGAATGTTCTGTTTCATGTGGGAATGTTCTTTTTACATGTTCTGTAACGTGGGAATATTCTGTTTCATGTGTGAATGTTCTCTTTACATGTGTGAATGTTCTCTTTACATGTTCTGTTTCATGTGTGAATGTTCTGTTTCATGTGGGAATGTTCTCTTTACATGTTCTGTTTCATGTGTGAATGTTCTGTTTCATGTGGGAATGTTCTTTTTACATGTTCTGTAACGTGGGAATATTCTGTTTCATGTGTGAATGTTCTCTTTACATGTGTGAATGTTCTCTTTACATGTTCTGTTTCATGTGTGAATGTTCTGTTTCATGTGGGAATGTTCTCTTTACATGTTCTGTAACGTGGGAATATTCTGTTTCATGTGTGAATGTTCTCTTTACATGTTCTGTTTCATGTGTGAATGTTCTGTTTCATGTGTGAATGTTCTCTTTACATGTTCTGTAACGTGGGAATATTCTGTTTCATGTGTGAATGTTCTCTTTACATGTGTGAATGTTCTCTTTACATGTTCTGTTTCATGTGTGAATGTTCTGTTTCATGTGGGAATGTTCTCTTTACATGTTCTGTAACGTGGGAATATTCTGTTTCATGTGTGAATGTTCTCTTTACATGTTCTGTTTCATGTGTGAATGTTCTGTTTCATGTGTGAATGTTCTCTTTACATGTTCTGTAACGTGGGAATATTCTGTTTCATGTGTGAATGTTCTCTTTACATGTTCTGTTTCATGTGTGAATGTTCTGTTTCATGTGTGAATGTTCTCTTTACATGTTCTGTTTCATGTGTGAATGTTCTGTTTCATGTGTGAATGTTCTGTTTACATGTTCTGTTTCATGTGTGAATGTTCTGTTTCATGTGTGAATGTTCTCTTTACATGTTCTAATTCATGTGTGAATGTTCTGTTTCATGTGTGAATGTTCTGTTTCATGTGTGAATGTTCTGTTTACATGTTCTGTTTCATGTGTGAATGTTGTCTTTACATGTGTGAATGTTCTCTTTACATGTTCTAATTCATGTGTGAATGTTCTGTTTCATGTGGGAATGTTCTGTTTACATGTTCTAATTCATGTGTGAATGTTCTGTTTCATGTGTGAATGTTCTCTTTACATGTTCTGTTTCATGTGTGAATGTTCTGTTTACATGTTCTGTTTCATGTGTGAATGTTCTCTTTACATGTTCTAATTCATGTGTGAATGTTCTGTTTACATGTGTGAATGTTCTGTTTACATGTTCTGTTTCATGTGTGAATGTTCTCTTTACATGTTCTAATTCATGTGTGAATGTTCTGTTTCATGTGGGAATGTTCTCTTTACATGTTCTAATTCATGTGTGAATGTTCTGTTTCATGTGGGAATGTTCTGTTTACATGTGTGAATGTTCTCTTTACATGTTCTAATTCATGTGTGAATGTTCTGTTTCATGTGTGAATGTTCTCTTTACATGTTCTAATTCATGTGTGAATGTTCTGTTTCATGTGTGAATGTTCTCTTTACATGTTCTAATTCATGTGTGAATGTTCTGTTTCATGTGGGAATGTTCTGTTTACATGTGTGAATGTTCTCTTTACATGTTCTAATTCATGTGTGAATGTTCTGTTTCATGTGTGAATGTTCTGTTTGCATGTTCTAATTCATGTGTGAATGTTCTGTTTCATGTGTGAATGTTCTCTTTACATGTTCTGTTTCATGTGTGAATGTTCTGTTTCATGTGTGAATGTTCTCTTTACATGTTCTGTAACGTGGGAATATTCTGTTTCATGTCTGAATGTTCTCTTTACATGTTCTGTTTCATGTGTGAATGTTCTGTTTCATGTGTGAATGTTCTCTTTACATGTTCTGTTTCATGTGTGAATGTTCTGTTTCATGTGTGAATGTTCTGTTTACATGTTCTGTTTCATGTGTGAATGTTCTGTTTCATGTGTGAATGTTCTCTTTACATGTTCTAATTCATGTGTGAATGTTCTGTTTCATGTGTGAATGTTCTGTTTCATGTGTGAATGTTCTGTTTACATGTTCTGTTTCATGTGTGAATGTTGTCTTTACATGTTCTAATTCATGTGTGAATGTTCTGTTTACATGTGTGAATGTTCTCTTTACATGTTCTAATTCATGTGTGAATGTTCTGTTTCATGTGGGAATGTTCTGTTTACATGTTCTAATTCATGTGTGAATGTTCTGTTTCATGTGTGAATGTTCTCTTTACATGTTCTGTTTCATGTGTGAATGTTCTGTTTACATGTTCTGTTTCATGTGTGAATGTTCTCTTTACATGTTCTAATTCATGTGTGAATGTTCTGTTTACATGTGTGAATGTTCTGTTTACATGTTCTGTTTCATGTGTGAATGTTCTCTTTACATGTTCTAATTCATGTGTGAATGTTCTGTTTCATGTGGGAATGTTCTCTTTACATGTTCTAATTCATGTGTGAATGTTCTGTTTCATGTGGGAATGTTCTGTTTACATGTGTGAATGTTCTCTTTACATGTTCTAATTCATGTGTGAATGTTCTGTTTCATGTGTGAATGTTCTCTTTACATGTTCTAATTCATGTGTGAATGTTCTGTTTCATGTGTGAATGTTCTCTTTACATGTTCTAATTCATGTGTGAATGTTCTGTTTCATGTGGGAATGTTCTGTTTACATGTGTGAATGTTCTCTTTACATGTTCTAATTCATGTGTGAATGTTCTGTTTCATGTGTGAATGTTCTGTTTGCATGTTCTAATTCATGTGTGAATGTTCTGTTTCATGTGGGAATGTTCTCTTTACATGTTCTGTTTCATGTGTGAATGTTCTGTTTACATGTTCTAATTCATGTGTGAATGTTCTGTTTCATGTGGGAATGTTCTCTTTACATGTTCTGTTTCATGTGTGAATGTTCTGTTTACATGTTCTAATTCATGTGTGAATGTTCTGTTTCATGTGTGAATGTTCTGTTTACATGTTCTAATTCATGTGTGAATGTTCTGTTTACATTTTCTGTTTCATGTGTGAATGTTCTGTTTACATGTTCTGTTTCATGTGTGAATGTTCTGTTTCAAGTGTAAATGTTCTGTTATGAATGTTCTGTTGAAATGTTCTATTTCATGTGTGAATGTTCTATTTCATGTTTAAAAATTATATTTAACGTTTGAATGTTCTGTTTCATGTGTGAATGTTCTATTTCATGTTTAAAAATTATATTTAATGTCAGTTTGAAGGTTCTATTTCATGTTAGAAGGTCAGTTTGAAGGTTGTATTCATGTTAGAAGGTCAGTTTGAAGGTTGTATTCATGTTAGAAGGTCAGTTTGAAGGTTGTATTCATGTTAGAAGGTCAGTTTGAAGGTTGTATTCATGTTAGAAGGTCAGTTTGAAGGTTGTATTCATGTTAGAAGGTCAATTTGAAGGTTGTATTCATGTTAGAAGGTCAATTTGAAGGTTGTATTCATGTTAGAAGGTCAGTTTGAAGGTTGTATTCATGTTAGAAGGTCAATTTGAAGGTTGTATTCATGTTAGAAGGTCAGTTTGAAGGTTGTATTCATGTTAGAAGGTCAATTTGAAGGTTGTATTCATGTTAGAAGGTCAGTTTGAAGGTTGTATTCATGTTAGAAGGTCAGTTTGAAGGTTGTATTCATGTTAGAAGGTCAATTTGAAGGTTGTATTCATGTTAGAAGGTCAATTTGAAGGTTGTATTCATGTTAGAAGGTCAGTTTGAAGGTTGTATTCATGTTAGAAGGTCAATTTGAAGGTTGTATTCATGTTAGAAGGTCAGTTTGAAGGTTGTATTCATGTTAGAAGGTCAGTTTGAAGATTGTATTCATGTTAGAAGGTCAGTTTGAAGGTTGTATTCATGTTAGAAGGTCAGTTTGAAGGTTGTATTCATGTTTGAAGGTCAGTTTGAAGGTTGTATTCATGTTAGAAGGTCAATTTGAAGGTTGTATTCATGTTAGAAGGTCAGTTTGAAGGTTGTATTCATGTTAGAAGGTCAGTTTGAAGGTTGTATTGATGTTAGAAGGTCAGTTTGAAGGTTGTATTCATGTTAGAAGGTCAGTTTGAAGGTTGTATTCATGTTAGAAGGTCAGTTTGAAGATTGTATTCATGTTAGAAGGTCAGTTTGAAGGTTGTATTCATGTTAGAAGGTCAGTTTGAAGGTTGTATTCATGTTAGAAGGTCAGTTTGAAGGTTGTATTCATGTTTGAAGGTCAGTTTGAAGGTTGTATTCATGTTAGAAGGTCAGTTTGAAGGTTGTATTCATGTTAGAAGGTCAGTTTGAAGGTTGTATTCATGTTAGAAGGTCAGTTTGAAGGTTGTATTCATGTTAGAAGGTCAATTTGAAGGTTGTATTCATGTTAGAAGGTCAGTTTGAAGGTTGTATTCATGTTAGAAGGTCAGTTTGAAGGTTGTATTCATGTTAGAAGGTCAGTTTGAAGGTTGTATTCATGTTAGAAGGTCAGTTTGAAGGTTGTATTCATGTTAGAAGGTCAATTTGAAGGTTGTATTCATGTTAGAAGGTCAATTTGAAGGTTGTATTCATGTTAGAAGGTCAGTTTGAAGGTTGTATTCATGTTAGAAGGTCAGTTTGAAGGTTGTATTCATGTTAGAAGGTCAGTTTGAAGATTGTATTCATGTTAGAAGGTCAGTTTGAAGGTTGTATTCATGTTTGAAGGTCAGTTTGAAGGTTGTATTCATGTTAGAAGGTCAATTTGAAGGTTGTATTCATGTTAGAAGGTCAGTTTGAAGGTTGTATTCATGTTAGAAGGTCAGTTTGAAGGTTGTATTGATGTTAGAAGGTCAGTTTGAAGGTTTTATTCATGTTAGAAGGTCAGTTTGAAGGTTGTATTCATGTTAGAAGGTCAGTTTGAAGGTTGTATTGATGTTAGAAGGTCAGTTTGAAGGTTGTATTCATGTTAGAAGGTCAGTTTGAAGGTTGTATTCATGTTAGAAGGTCAATTTGAAGGTTGTATTCATGTTAGAAGGTCAGTTTGAAGGTTGTATTCATGTTAGAAGGTCAGTTTGAAGGTTGTATTCATGTTAGAAGGTCAATTTGAAGGTTGTATTCATGTTAGAAGGTCAGTTTGAAGGTTGTATTCATGTTAGAAGGTCAATTTGAAGGTTGTATTCATGTTAGAACGTTGTATTTCCCTCTGAAGGCTCTTAGTGCAGCAGATCTTCACCTGCCTAAAGACGCAGAAGGAAAGACAGACTTTGGCAGTTTGGTGCAGCAACTGAAGGAATGTCCTTCTCTGCAGGACCAAGCAGACATTCTTTATGTCCTCTACGTCATGAAGTAAGCATCACAACAGCAACAAGAAGATAGAATGTGTGTGTGTGTGTGTGTGTGTGTAAGACTGTGCTGCTAACAACAACAGAGGAGCTGATTGGCCGGTGGAGCTGCCAGGTGTGAGTGTGAGTGTGCGGGTGCTGCTGGAGGAGGTTTATGTGCAGGCAGGAGCCAACAAGGAGTGGGCTCTCATCAGATACATTTCTGGAATATTACACAAGAGAGTGGAGGTTCTCTCTGAGGTTAGTCACTACTCTCATTTATTATTCATCATAACATATCATTTATTACTCTAAACACTTATGATTATCTATCATTTATTACTGTCAACACTTATGATCATCTATCATTACTGTAAACACTTATGAGTATCAATTAAGGATGTCCGATAATGGCTTTCTGTTGATATCCGATATTCCGATATTGTCCAGCTCTTTAATTACTGATACCGATATCAAGCGATACCGATATCAACCGATATATGCAGTTGTGGAATTAACACATTATTATGCCTAATTTGGACAACCAGGTATGGTGAAGATAAGGTCCTTTTAAAAAATAATAATAAGATAAATAAATTAAAAACATTTTCTTGAATAAAAAATAAAGTAAAACAATATAAAAACAGTTACATAGAAACTAGTAATGAATGAAAATGAGTCAAATGAAGTGTTAAAGGTTAGTACTATTAGTGGACCAATCATGTGTGCTTACGGACTGTATCCCTTGCAGACTGTATTGATATATATTGATATATAATGTAGGAACCACAATATTAATAACAGAAAGAAACAACCCTCTTTTGTGTGAATGAGTGTAAATGGGGGAGGTAGTTTTTTTGGCTTGGTGCACTAATTGTAAGTGTATCTTGTGTTTTTTATGTTGATTTAATAATAATAAAAAGAAAAAACCCGATACCGATAATAAAAAAAACGATACTGATCATTTCCGATATTACATTTTAACGCATTTATCGGCTGATAATATCGGCAGGCCGATATTATTGGACATCTCTATTATCAATCATTTATTACTGTAAACACTTATGATTATCAATCATTTATTACTGTAAACACTTATGATAATCTATCATTTATTACTGTAAACACTTATGATTATCAATCATTTATTACTGTAAACACTTATGATAATCTATCATTTATTACTGTGAACACTTATGATTATCAATCATTTATTACAGTAAACACTTATGATAATCTATCATTTATTACTGTGAACACTTATGATGATCAATTATTAATGTAAACACTTATAATATATAATTTATTACTGTAAACACCTATGATTATCAATCATTTATTACTGTAAACACTTATGATTATCAATTATTTATTACTGTAAACACTTATGATAATCTATCATTTATTACTGTAAACACTTATGATCATCAATTATTAATGTAAACACTTATGATAATATATAATTTATTACTGTAAACACCTATGATTATCAATCATTTATTACTGTAAACACTTATGATAATCTATCATTTATTACTGTGAACACTTATGATTATCAATTATTTATTACAGTAAACACTTATGATAATCTATCATTTATTACTGTGAACACTTATGATTATCAATAATTTATTACTGTAAACACTTATGATAATCTATCATTTATTACTGTGAACACTTATGATTATCAATCATTACTGTAAACACTTATGATCATCAATTATTAATGTAAACACTTATGATAATATATAATTTATTACTGTAAACACCTATGATTATCAATCATTTATTACTGTAAACACTTATGATTATCAATTATTTATTACAGTAAACACTTATGATAATCTATCATTTATTACTGTGAACACTTATGATTATCAATAATTTATTACTGTAAACACTTATGATAATCTATCATTTATTACTGTGAACACTTATGATTATCAATCATTACTGTAAACACTTATGATCATCAATTATTAATGTAAACACTTATGATAATATATAATTTATTACTGTAAACACCTATGATTATCAATCATTTATTACTGTAAACACTTATGATTATCAATCATTTATTACTGTGAACACTTATGATTATCAATCATTACTGTAAACACTTATGATCATCAATTATTAATGTAAACACTTATGATAATATATCATTTATTACTGTAAACACCTATGATTATCAATCATTTATTACTGTAAACACTTATGATTATCAATCATTTATTACTGTAAACACTTATGATCATCAATTATTTATCAATGTAAACACTTATGATAATCTATCATTTATTACTGTGAACACTTATGATTATCAATCATTACTGTAAACACTTATGATCATCAATTATTAATGTAAACACTTATGATAATATATAATTTATTACTGTAAACACCTATGATTATCAATCATTTATTACTGTAAACACTTATGATTATCAATCATTTATTACTGTAAACACTTATGATCATCAATTATTTATTAATGTAAACACTTATGATAATATATCATTTATTAAAGAAAACACTTATGATTATCAATTATTTATTACTGTAAACACTTATGATAATCCATCATTTATTACTGTGAACACTTATGATTATCAATCATTACTGTAAACACTTATGATCATCAATTATTAATGTAAACACTTATGATAATATATAATTTATTACTGTAAACACCTATGATTATCAATCATTTATTACTGTAAACACTTATGATTATCAATCATTTATTACTGTAAACACTTATGATTATCAATTATTTATTACTGTAAACACTTATGATAATATATCATTTATTAAAGAAAACACTTATGAATAGCAATAATTTATTACTGTAAACACTTATGATTATCTATCATTTATTACTGTAAACACTAGGGGTGTAACAGTACACAACAATTTGAGTTTGGTACGTACCTCAGTTTAGAGGTCACGGTTTGGTTCATTTTCGGTACAGTAAGAAAACAACAAAATAAACATTTTTTAGTTATTTATTTACCAAATTTGTAAACAATGGCTTTATCCTTTTAACATTGGGAACACTATAATAATTCTGCCCACGTTAATCAACATTAAACTGCCTCAAGTTGTTGCTCAGATGAAATAAAATGACAAAACTTTTCTTTTGCATATAAAAAGTGCAACATTAAACAGTTTCAAGTCAACTCATCATGCTTCATTTATTACAGCATTTGGGAAGCCTGGAGTTGATTTATTATGTAAATGTTATATTTTTATCAACATGTGATAGCAGGGACCCTGCCATTCACAACTAGGCTGCTGCATTACTAATGATTACACACACACACACACACACACACACACACACATGATTATCTATAATTTATTACTGTAAACACTTATGATTATCTATAATTTATTACTGTAAACACTATATATATATAAATATAAATACATTTATTGATTGACATAATCATGTTGCACATATCATAAGTTTATTTTGCATCAAAATCCAAGGATATTCTTTTTGTTGTCAAATAAACTTCATGAGAATAGAAAAGAACACGTTTAAATGTTATACTTCCCTCTAGTGGCTAATCACAATACTGCACATTGTAGGACTTGTTTTAAATCAACTGTGCGTGTGTGCGTGTGTGTGTGTGTGTGTGTGTGTGTGTGTGTGTGTGTGTGTGTGTGTGTGTGTGTGTGTGTGTGTGTGTGTGTGTGTGTGTGTGTGTGTGTGTGTGTGTGTAGGCATGCACAGACCTTATTTCTCACCACAAGCAGATAACAGTCGGTCTTCCTCCTGAGCCCAGAGAGAGAGTCATCACAGTGTAAGTCATAAACATTATTAATAGTTCACAGTGTAAGTCATAAACATTATTAATAGTTCACAGTGTAAGTCATAAACATTATTAGTAGTTCACAGTGTAAGTCATAAACATTATTAGTAGTTCATAGTGTAAGTCATAAACATTATTAGTAGTTCACAGTGTAAGTCATAAACATTATTAGTAGTTTACAGTGTAAGTCATAAACATTATTAATAGTTCACAGTGTAAGTCATAAACATTATTAGTAGTTCACAGTGTAAGTCATAAACATTATTAGTAGTTCACAACACGTTCTTTCACTTATTTGTGTGTTTTTGTGTTGTTGTTGTGTTGTTGTGTAGTCCACTTCCTCCTGAGGAGCTCAACAGTTTGATCTTTGAAGTCAGCGGTCAAGACATCAGTGTTGCTGTCCTCACTCAGGTTACATCTACTTATAGATCTACTTATACTACATCATATATGTACTTATACTACTTCACATATGTACTTATACTACATCACAAATGTACTTATACTACATCACATATGTACTTATACTACATCATACATGTACTTATACTACATCATACATGTACTTATACTTCATCATATATGTACTTATACTACATCACATATGTACTTATACTACATCACATATGTACTTATACTACATCACATATGTACTTATACTACATCATATATGTACTTATACTACATCACATATGTACTTATACTACATCATATATGTACTTATACTACATCACGTATGTATTTATACTACATCACATATGTACTTATACTACATCATATATGTACTTATACTGCATCATATATGTACTTATACTACATCATATATGTACTTATACTACATCATATATGTACTTATACTACATCATATATGAACTTATACTACATCACATATGTACTTATACTACATCATATATGTACTTATACTACATCATATATGTATTTATACTACATCACATATGTACTTATACTACATCACATATGTACTTATACTACATCATATATGTACTTATACTACATCACATATGTACTTATACTACATCACATATGTACTTATACTACATCATATATGTACTTATACTACATCACATATGTACTTATACTACATCATATATGTACTTATACTACATCACATATGTACTTATACTACATCACATATGTACTTATACTACATCATATATGTACTTATACTACATCACATATGTACTTATACTACATCACATATGTACTTATACTACATCATATATGTACTTATACTACATCACATATGTACTTATACTACATCACATATGTACTTATACTACATCACATATGTACTTATACTACATCACATATGTACTTATACTACATCATATATGTACTTATACTACATCACATATGTACTTATACTACATCACATATGTACTTATACTACATCATATATGTACTTATACTACATCATATATGTACTTATACTACATCATATATGTACTTATACTACATCATATATGTATGTATGTATTGGTGGTGTACTTGGTGATGTTTGATGAAATATATATTTACGTGTACAGTAGATGGTGGTGTACATGATGATGAAGTATATATAAATATGTGTACAGTAGATGGTGGTGTACATGATGATGAAGTATATATAAATATGTGTACAGTAGATGGTGGTGTACATGATAATGAAGCATATATAAATATGTGTAGAGGAGATGGTGATGGAGTATATATAAATAGAGTATGTGTAAATAGGAGATCATGGTGTACCTGGTGATGAAGTATATATAAATATGTGTAGAGGAGATGGTGATGAAGTATATATAAATATGTATTTAGGAGATCATGGTGTACCTGGTGATGAAGTATATATAAATATGTATATAGGAGATGGTGATGAAGTATATATAAATATGTGTACAGGAGATCATGGTGTACCTGGTGATGAAGTATATATAAATATGTGTAGAGGAGATGGTGATGAAGTATATATAAATATGTGTACAGGAGATCATGGTGTACCTGGTGATGAAGTATATATAAATATGTGTAGAGGAGATGGTGATGAAGTATATATAAATATGTGTACAGGAGATCATGGTGTACCTGGTGATGAAGTATATATAAATATGTGTATAGGAGATGGTGATGAAGTATATATAAATAGAATATGTATATAGGAGATCATGGTGTACCTGGTGATGAAGTATATATAAATATGTGTATTTAGGAGATCATGGTGTACATGGTGATGAAGTATATATAAATATGTGTAGAGGAGATGGTGATGAAGTATATATAAATATGTGTAGAGGAGATGGTGATGAAGTATATATAAATAAATATGTATATAGGAGATCATGGTGTACCTGGTGATGAAGTATATATAAATATGTGTAGAGGAGATGGTGATGGAGTATATATAAATATGTGTATATAGGAGATCATGGTGTACCTGGTGATGAAGTATATATAAATATGTATTTAGGAGATCATGGTGTACCTGGTGATGAAGTATATATAAATATGTGTAGAGGAGATGGTGATGAAGTATATATAAATATGTATATAGGAGATCATGGTGTACCTGGTGATGAAGTATATATAAATATGTATATAGGAGATGGTGATGAAGTATATATAAATATGTATATA